>NC_053023.1:620146511-620305181 GCF_003073215.2 Triticum urartu
GACCAAGCTGCAGAATGGTTTCAGCAGTACAAAGATTCCAGAGGAGGCTGTGTGATTACCTGGGATGAATTCTGTCAAGACTTCAAAGCTCATCATATTCCTCAGAGCATGGTTGAAAGCAAGCGTGAGCAATTCCGCAACCTGAAGCAAGGCTCTATGTCTGTCTATGAGTACAACAAGATGTTTCAGAAGCTTGCCCGCTTTGCTAAGCAAGACGTCCCTGACGAGAAGAGCATGATATACCAGTTCAGGGGTGGTCTCAGAGAAGAAATCCAGCTAGCTCTTGTTCTCTTTGAGCCCATGAGGTACGATGAGTTTTACAACATGGCATTGAAGCAAGAGGCTGCTCAACTGAAGTGCGATGCTTCCAAGAAGCGAGTCAGAGATGCTACTCCTTCTTCCTCAACTCAAGTGGCTAAGCAGCAGAAGTATTGGCTTCCTCCTCCTCCGTTCCATCAGCCTTATCAGCAAAAGAGCAAAGGTGGCAATGTTTCTTCCCACCCACCCAACCCTGGCTTTCAAAACAAGACTTCGTCTCAAGCTCCAAGATCGAGTGCTCTGTATCACCGTCCGCTTTCAGAGGTCACGTGCAACAAGTGCCAATAGAAGGGTCACTATGCCAACAAATGCTTCAATCAGAGGCGTCTCCCTCCTCCTCCTCCTGTGAGATCGGCAAGTACAGCTGTGGTCAAGCATAACCCCAAGCACGCCAAGGTCAACTTGATGAATACAGCTCAGGCAGAGGACTCGTCAGATGTCATCATGGGTAACATTCCTGTTAATGATGTTCCTGCAAAAGTTCTTTTTGATACTGGTGCATCACATTCTTTCTTTTCATGCCCATTTGCATCGAAGCACAATGTTGATACTGAGGTTATGCCCAAAGTCATGCAAGTTGTTTCTCCCGGCAAGCTTTTGTCTTCTAGTTTGGTTGCTCTCGATATCTCTATCACGTTAGGCGACTACAAGTTTCTGTCCTCTGCGGTGGTTCTTGGAAACTTGGATATTGATCTTATTCTCAGAATGGATTGGCTTTCTAAGCACAAGGCGCAGCTTGATTGTGCAGCCAGGCAGATTCAACTGACTCATTCGTCTGAGGATGTAATTGTCTTTGCCGCTCGTGATGACACAATCCGTCTGTTTTCTCTCAATGAGAAGGGTGAACTGGATGCCATCTCTCAAATTCCAGTCGTTTGCGAATATCAAGACGTCTTTCCAGAAGAGCTTCCAGGAATGCCTCTGCACCGGCCAGTTGAATTCGTCATTGATCTTGAACCTCGCACGGAACCGGTTTGCAAGCGTCCTTACAAGCTCGGACCTGAAGAGTTGAAGGAGCTGAAGAAGCAACTCGATATTCAAGAGAGAATGGGTCTCATCCGACCTAGTTCTTCTCCGTGGGGTTGTGGAGTACTTTTTGTGAAGAAGAAGGATGGAACGGACCGACTTTGTGTTGACTACCGTCCATTGAACAAGAAGAGTATCAAGAACAAGTACCCACTTCCCAACATCAATGAGCTGTTCGAACAACTCAAAGGTGCCCAAGTATTCTCCAAGGTTGATCTCCGTATGGGTTATCACCAGATTCGAATCTGTGAGCAACATATTCCCAAGACGGCTTTCAGAACAAGCTATGGTTCATATGAATACACTGTCATGTCTTTTGGCCTCGTCAATGCTCCTCCGACTTTCTCTCGCATGATGAACTTCATCTTCAACGCCTACACAAATGACTTTGTTTTGGTCTATCTCAATGACATTCTGGTCTTTTCAAAGAACAAGGAAGATCATGCCAAGCACTTGCGTTTGGTGCTCGATAAGCTCAGGGAACACCAGTTCTACGCCATGTTCTCAAAGTGCGAGTTTTGGCTCGATGAGGTTCTTTATCTTGGGCATATCATCTCTGCCAAGGGCATTGCGGTGAATCCTGAGAAGGTGTCTGCAATTGTGAATTGGGAACCACCTCAGAACATGAAGCAACTCCGCAACTTCCTTGGTCTCGCAAGCTACTGTCGAAGGTTCATTGAGAACTTTTCAAAGATCGCGAAGCCTCTTTCAAACCTTCTCCAGAAGCACGTCAAGTACATTTGGTCTCCGGAATGTGAAATCGCTTTCAACACTTTGAAAGAGAAATTGGTCATTGCTCCAGTTCTGACTCCTCCTGATGAATCCAAACAGTTTGACGTCTTCTGGGATGCCTCTCTTCAAGGTCTTGGTGCAGTGTTGATGCAAGAGAAGAAAGTTGTGGCTTATACCTCTCGCCAGTTGAAGCCCAATGAGAAGAACTACTCCACCCATGACCTCGAGTTGGCGGCAGTTGTGCATGCTCTTTTGACTTGGAGACATCTCTTATTGGGAAGAAAAGTGGACATCTTTACTGACCACAAGAGTCTCAAGTATATCTTCACTCAGCCTAATCTCAACCTCAGGCAGACTCGTTGGGTCGAAATGATTCAAGAGTATAATACGAGTATCGAGTATACTCCAGGCAAGGCCAATGTGATTGCTGACGCATTGAGCAGGAAGGCTTACTGCAACAGTCTGATTCTCAAGCCTTTCCAACCCGAGCTTTGTGAAGCTTTCCGCAAACTCAATCTGCAAGTTGTTCCTCAAGGTTTCCTCACCAACCTTCAAGTCTCTCCTTCCTTGGAAGATCAGTTTCGCGAGGCTCAACTTCTTGATGCTATGGTGAAGAAGGTGAAGATTGGGATTGCCAAGAGTCAACCCAAATACAAGTGCTACCGCCTTGATGACAAGGATACTCTCTTCTTCGAGGATCGTATTGTTATGCCCAAAGGTGACCTTCATAAAGTTATCATGAATGTGGCGCACAATTCACTCCTCTCCATCCACCCTGGGAGTACGAAGATGTATCAGGACCTCAAGCAGGCTTATTGGTGGAATCAAATGAAGCGCGAGATTGCTCAGTTCGTGAATGAATGTGATGTCTGCAGAAGAGTGAAGGCAGAACACCAAAGGCCAGCTGATCTCCTCCAACCTCTTGCCATTCCAGAATGGAAGTTTGACCACATTGAGATGGACTTCGTGACTGGGTTTCCAAAGTCCAAGCATGGCAATGATGCTATATTTGTTGTCATCGACAAACTCACTAAAGTGGCTCACTTTCTGCCTATCAAAGAGTCTATCACTGCAGCTCAATTGGCGGAGCTGTATACCTCTCGGATTGTCTCTCTGCACGGTATTCCACAGGTGATCTCTTCAGACCGTGGCAGCATCTTTACCTCCAAGTTTTGAGATTCTTTTCAGAAGGCCATGGGCACCAACATCCGCTTCAGCACAGCTTTCCATCCTCAAACTAGCGGTCAAGTCGAGCGTGTCAATCAGATTCTTGAAGATATGCTCAGGGCTTGTGTGATCTCCTTCGGTATGAAGTGGGAAGATTGTCTTCCATATGCTGAATTCTCCTACAACAACAGTTTTCAAGCAAGTTCGGGCAAGGCCCCATTCGAAATTCTCTATGGCAGGAAGTGTCGTACTCCTCTTAACTGGTCAGAAACCGGTGAATGTCAAATTCTTGGAAATGACTTAATAACAGAGGCAGAGGAAATGTGCAAAGTCATTCGTGATAACCTCAAAGCAGCGCAATCGCGCCAGAAGAGCTACTATGATAGTAAGCACCGTGATTTGGTTTTCGAGATCGGAGATCATGTTTACCTCCGCGTCTCTCCAATGAAAGGTACTCGTCGCTTTGGTATTAAAGGGAAGCTTGCCCCTAGATACGTGGGTCCTTTCAAGATCGTCAGCAAGAGAGGCGATCTCGCCTATCAACTCGAGCTTCCTTCAAACTTTGCAAATGTGCACGACGTGTTCCATGTCTCTCAGCTCTGTAAGTGCTTCAAGACCCCTGACCACACCATCAACTTCGAAGACATTGATCCCCAAGAAGACCTTTCTTATCGTGAGCACCCCGTGGCTATTCTTGAAGAGACTGAACGCAAGACTCGCAATAAGTCAATCAAATTCCTCAAAGTCAAGTGGTCACACCATTCCGACCGTGAAGCCACCTGGGAACGCGAGGATCACCTCCGTTCTGAGTACCCGGCGTTCTTCCAGTCCTAGATCTCGGGACGAGATCCTTTCGTAGTGGTGGAGTGTTGTAACACCCCGGATGTAATTTACCTTATATGTACTCCAACTCTTGCCGTTTCTGGCACTAAGTTATTTTATTTCCTTGGGTTTGGGTTTTTGTCTCCGTGTATTATTGTCGTTGTCATGCATCTCATATCATGCCATCATGTGCATTGCATTTGCATACGTGTTCGTCTCATGCATCCGAGCTTTTTCCCCGTTGTCCGTTTTGCATTCCGGCGCTCCTATCTCCTCCAGTGGTCCTTTCTACCTTCTTTTCGTGTGTGGGGGTTAAACATTTCTGGATTGGACCGAGACTTGCCAAGCGGCCTTGGTTTACTACCGGTAGACCTCCTGTCAAGTTTCGTACCATTTGGACTTCGGTTGATACTCCAACGGTTAACCGAGGAACAGAGAAGGCCTCATGTGTGTTACAGCCCAACACCCTTCCAATTTGGCCCAAAACCCACCAAAACCCTCTCCATCATCTAGAGCATTCGATCACGACCGCGTGGCCGAAAACCACACCTCATTTGGACTCTCTTAGCTCCCTCTATGCCTATATAAAGAACCCCCTCCGAAATTCACGGGCGAAACCCTAACCATTTTCCTTCTCTGCCGTCGGACAAATTCATCCCACCGACGGACGCGTCCGACTTGCCCCGCCGCCGCCGCCACGTGTCACCTCCCCATTGGCCCGGCCGCTTCTCCTCCGTCGCCGGCCCGCGGAGCCCGCCGCCACCTACCTCCCTCGCCGCGCCGCGCGCACTCCGCCCTGACCGCCCGACGCCGCCCTTCGCCGCCATCGCCGGCCACCGTCGTCCGGCGACTACCGCAAGTCCGGCCGGCCGCCGCGCGCCGTCCCTCATCGTCCTCCGCCCTCCCGTACCTCCCTGGCCCAAGCTCCGGCCGGCCCCGCTCGATCCGGTCGCCTCCTCCTCTCCTCGGCAAGTCCCCGGCGCAACTCCGATGAACAGTGATTCCGGCGAGTGCCTCGAAGTCCATGCAGGTCTGGATCCAAAAATCTCGAGGGTTGACTTTTGGCCTAACCCTAGCATTTTATGCATTTTTGATCGTGCTGTATCTCTACATCCGTGGCTCCGTTTTGGGCATGTAGCATATCAAAATGTTCGTCTTAGAGAGTACATCATTTCATCTCATTGCATCATTTTCATTTGAGCTCATCTTGATGCCCGAAATGCTGTTGGAAGAGAGCTATTTGAGATAATTGTCAGACCTGCTGCACCAAATAGCTATTTGTCATTTTTTCCATGATTAATGTGTGCATGATATGCTCCTGAGCTCTACATGAGTTTTGTTATATGCCATGCCAACTTTACAGAGGTCCTTACCATGTATATTTGTGAAATGTGTGGTGACTAGAACAAGCTTGCAAAGTAGTGCATTCGTTAATGCTGATTTCAGGGACTTAGAATTTCACTAAGTCCTTGATCTGTTTTTATCAATATGCCATATGTTCATATTGTTTCCTAGTGATCGGTGCCTCTTTTGAGGATGATCAGTAAGGATGATTTGTTAAAATTGGGGTGCTCTATCCATCCATGTCTTTGTTTGCAATTATGGAGCAACCTAGCTTGAGTCAACCGAGCTCTACTTTTGCTATTTCGTGAATCCTGACAGATTGTTTACTTGTTAGCGATTTTGCCGAGGATGTTGTCGTTGATCCGTGCATGATATGTTGTTGTTCTTGCCATTTATAGGTTCTATAATATGTATTCTTGATGGGTGCATGCTTATTTTGGCATGCCATGCTCTGTAGTGAGTGCATCGAGCTCGTGAACATGCCTACTCGTTAATAGATTTGCATGTTCCAGTTTTTCTCTGTCTGTAACCTGATTATGTTTTTGCCATGTTCACATGCTTGCAATTGTATTTTCTGATCCCTTTTGGCTCAAGGTCACTCGGGGACTTTTGTTAAGTGCTTTGAGTAGCTTCATATCATGCCTTTCTTTGCCATGTTAAGTTCATGTAGCATATAGTTTTCTTGCTCCAAAGTGTGCTACCTGATCTGAAATTCCAGACTTGTGCTAATTTCACTAAGTCTGAAACCTGTTTATCGTTTGCGTTTTTGCCATGCTTGTTTGAACCTGTTAATGGATGAATTGGCCGTAGATCAGTGTTCACCTTTTGTCAAGCATCATGAATGGATCCCTGCCATGTATTTTGTTGCCATGTTTGAGTGCTGTAGCATAATTATCTCGATGCATTTAAATGGCTACTTGTTGTTTATCGCAGACCGGTGCCATATTTGTTTTGCTTGCCATTTCTAAACCGTGCCTCTGATTCCGGTGTTCTTTATATCGATTTCAACTGAAATCACCTCACCTTTCCAGTGGAACTCTTGGATTTCCAAGTTGAGGCCAGGTTCAATCATTCCTTGTCAAAATCTTGCATATGCATCACATATCGCATCCCACATAGCATACCATGTTTGCATCATGTTGTTGGAGCATTGCACATGGTTGATTGTGTTCCTTTTGCTTGTTTGTCTTGTTTGGGTAGAGCCGGGAGACGAGTTCGCTAACGAGGAGCTCGTTGAGTTTGCTTACGAGGACCAAGTCAACTCTGACAACTTTGCAGGCAAGATGATCATACCCTCGAAATCACTTCTATCTTTGCTTTGCTAGATGCTCGCTCTTTTGCTATGCCTATGCTAAGATGCCTACAACTTGCTTATCATGCCTCCCAAATTGCCATGTCAAACCTCTAACCCACCATGTCCTAGCAAACCATTGATTGGCTATGTTACCGCTTTGCTCAGCCCCTCTTATAGCGTTGCTAGTTGCAGGTGAAGGTTGGAGATCGTTCCTTGTTGGAACATTGTTTATTTGTTGGGATATCACTATGTTATCTTGTTATCTTAATGCATCTATATACTTGGTAAAGGGTGGAAGGCTCGGCCTTTTTCCTAGTGTTTTGTTCCACTCTTGCCGCCCTAGTTTCCGTCATATCGGTGTTATGTTCCCGGATTTTGCGTTCCTTACGCGGTTGGGTGATAATGGGAACCCCTTGACAGTTCACCTTGAATAAAACTCCTCCAGCAATGCCCAACCTTGGTTTTACCATTTGCCACCTAGCCAATTTTTCCCTTGGGTTCCGGAGCCCGAGGGTCATCTTATTTAAACCCCCCGGGCCAGTGCTCCTCTGAGTGTTGGTCCAAACAGAGCCACTTGCAGCGCCACCTCGGGGAAACTTGAGGGTTGGTTTTAGTTGTACGTAGTGTTCATATGAGTGTGCCCTGAGAACGAGATATGTGCAGCTCCTATCGGGGATTTGTCGGCACATTCGGGCGGTGTTGCTGGACTTGTTTTACCATTGTCGAAGTTGTCTTGTAGAACCGGGATGCCGAGTCTGATCGGAATGTCTCGAGAGAAGGTTTATCCTTCATTGACCGTGAGAGCTTGTGATGGGCTAAGTTGGGACTCCCCTGTAGGGATTTGAACTTTTGAAAGCCGTGCCCGCGGTTATGGGCACATGGGAATTTGTTAATATCCGATTGTAGATAACATGAACCTTAACTTAATTAAAATGAATCAACTGCGTGTGTAACCGTGATGGTCTCTTCTCGGCGGAGTCCGGGAAGTGAACACGGTGTTGGAGTAATGTTTGCCGTAGGTTGTTCTATAGTTATTCGTTCGTGCTTTGCTTTCTCTTCTCGCTCTCTTTTGCGAACAGGTTAGCCACCATATATGCTAGTCGCTTGCTGCAGCTCCACATATTACCTTGCCTTACCTATAAGCTTAGATAGTCTTGATCGCGAGGGTGCGAGATTGCTGAGTCCCCGTGGCTCACAGATTACTTCCAAACCAGATGCAGGGCCCGATGACTCCGTTCCAGATGATGCGCTTGAGCTCAAGTGGGAGTTCGACGAAGACTCATGCCGTTACTATGTGTCTTTCCCCGATGATCAGTAGTGGTGCCAGTTGGGGCGATCGGGACCATGTCACATGTTGGGGTTGATCTTTTATTTTGGTACCGTAGTCGGACCATGAGTGCATTGGATGATTGTAATGCTATTTATGTACTTTGTGTGACGTGGCGAGTGTAAGCCAACTATGTACCTTTTCCCTTATTATCTATTTACATGGGTTGTTGTGAAGATTACCTTACTTGCGACATTGCTTTCAATGCGGTTATGCCTCTAAGTCGTGCTTCGACACGTAGGAGATATAGCCGCATCGAGGGCGTTACAGAGACAATCCCGGAGGCGCCTCAAGGCGACCTTCCGGACTCCAGGAGCAGAGGGGACGGGGCCCCTGAGAGCTCCGAGTTCGGCCCTCAGCCGAACATCGTGCCGGAACCTCCAGCAGTTCCGGGCTCGGGCAGGCTGTCTCCTTCTAAGAGGGGTGACACGCCTGTGCCGGTGACCTCTGTCCATCCAGAGGTGCCGGACAATCTGTTGGAAGTGCTTCACAGCGCTTCCATCGAGGAGGAGCACCGCACTATCATGAGTGCGGTGATCCAGAAGGTTCAGTCCGCCAAGAGCGGATTGACTGAAGCCTGTACTAGCCTTCTAACAGTCTTTGAGGTAAGTTTTTTAAAATGTAGTAGAAGTATTACGCATAGACAATAGCCCCTGATGCTTTGTTCAGTGTTTGCAAAGAAAAGCCAAACATAGGATCAAATAATATCGCAGGAGTCTAATATAAGTATGTCAATATGCATATGCAGGCTTCTCTGCTGGTGTCCGCCGCACTAACTGCGGAGGTCGCCGTACTGAAGCAGGACCTCGATGGGTCCAAGAAAGAGCTCGGCCTTGTCAAGAGGCAGCTCGAGGAGAACAAGGGTAAGTAACACCCCGTCTATAGATATATGAATATAAAAAGGACGTGATTGCAAAATGACAGGATCATTGTATGTTTTGCCAGGGGCCACGACTGAGGTGGCGACCCTGAAGCAAGCGCTGACCAAGGCAGAAGATACAGCGGCCAAGGAGCGCACCGAGCGAGAGAGGCACGAGGCTCGGGTGGGAGAGGTGCAGCAAGAGCTCCAGGCTCTTGTGACGAAGCATGAGGCGTTGGAGCTTGACTTGAAGACGCGAGAGTCTGAGCTTGCCGCGGCCCGTGAGAGCGCGAAGAGTGCCAAGGCCGAGGCCCAGAAGGCCCTTCAGGAGATCGACGAAATGAAGAAGATAGCGGCGAGTAAGGCTTTCTATATGCAAAGCAAGCATGTAAAGGTGAATTACCGATTACTTACCCGAATCTGGAGCTCTTCAGGAGCATTCGCAGATTTGCCCCGCAGTGTGTCCAATGCCGCACAATTCTAGCAGACCGAGGACGGAAGCTCGACGGAGAAGCTGTTCTGGTCTTAGTATGCTGAGGCCGAACATCCGGTGCCAATGAGCGACCAGCTGAAGCAGATGGCCGAGCTACATAAGGCAGCCGATCAGGCCATGAAGGGCTTCATAGTCCGGTTGTGGCCTGGCGACGCCCTTCCGAACAGTTTCTTCGCCCTGGTGAGGCAGCTTGTGGATGCCTGCCTCCGGCTGGAGGTCGTCAAGCAATTCGTCTGCATAGAAGGTGCACGCCGGGCTTTTGCCCGTGTAAAAATGCAGTGGGTCAAGCTAGACACCGTGAAGCTGATCAAGGAGGGGCCACCGGAGGGCAAGGAGCACCGCCACCCCGAGATGCACTACGAGGGCGTTCTGCCGGGTGCCCGTCTTATCACGGATGAGTGTTCGCAAAATGTAATATTTGAATGAGACTTGCTTGTGTTGTCCTGTATGTATGAAAACTTGTATCATGTTCGCTATGCAACGCTTTTAGAATTTAAAATATTACCTTATGTTTGGCTATTTATCTAATCTGAGAGATGGCTAGTCCTCGACTTCTGCCCCCATGCCACTTGTGCTGGGGTGTTCGGGATAAACCTGAGCGCTCTTGTTCCCATGTTGGGGTCCTTCGAGGGAGGTGCTCAGCACAACGAACAAGGCAACCGGACTAATAATGCTTTATCACTCTTACTTAGCCATAGAATTCTATAATTTCAAATTTCGGCGAAGCCCCTGGTATTCGGAAGGCCGAATTTGGGGCGCGATACACGCCTGTAAGCCGGACGGAGCCGGCCCCTCGCCCTAAGTGGCATAAGTCTTTAGGGACTCGAAAAACCTTGCCGAACAGCAACCAGTCTCTCGCCTTATCATGACAGTCAGTTTTAGCTTTCTCTACTGAGGTGCTCGGCCCGGTAGAACCGGGGCACAATCGCAGTAGTTCTCCTAGCGCTACCTTAGCCGATAGAGCGGAACATAAGGTACCAAAACATAGGAGCCGGGCAAACCCAACATTTGACCAAAGACATGATTCGGAGCTAATGCATATAATGCTATAAGTTTGGGGTGCCGCACTTGTGATAGTGTTCGGACTTTTCACACCATATTGTGGGTACGTAAGCCCCTGGTGTATTGGCCGTACCAGAGTGTACGGTTGCAAGGCGTCATTAGTGAACACACACACATATATATATATATATATAACAAAAATGCAATAATAGTCGTAATATCATATGCATTGTATATTAAAAAATTGCATGAAAGCAGAGTGATACAGATAGTGCAATGAGCAAAAGAGTAGGACTATGTCCCTTCCAAGGGTGAGCTAAGGAATGATATGAAATCTGTAATCAACCTAGGAATTCCGTTGTATAACGTAGTTGTCTGCCTCCTTGGTTGCTGTATCATGTGTTCGGCAATAGAGCTGCCGGACAGTGTTTCCAGAGATTGAAGTCCTGAAAGAAAAAGAAAAATAACCAAACGAGAAGCCCCTAGTGCGGTTTAGGCCGTGTTTTGGGGCGTGCCGCAGTTGTGCCCCCCTCCCCACCTGTGCCCACGGTATTTTTAATGCATAATTATGTACGCGTGGCATGAATAACGCCGTTGGGCTAGGATTGGGGTGGTTGCCGTATTGCTATGCGAGCTCAGATCGCACCAAGCGGTCTGTCTGCTGATTGCCCCGAGCGCGCTTGAAGGTGTCCAGGCTTTGAAACGCCGAACTGGTAGATTGCCTTGAGAGGCTGCTTTGCGCTTCTGCTGCAAGGGCCGCGGTGTGCTCCTCTGCTCGAAGAGAGCGCTCTGTGTTTCCATTGACTGTAATAACTCCGCGAGGTCCTGGCATCTTGAGCTTGAGGTATGCATAATGTGGTACCACATTGAATCTAGCAAATGTGGTTCGTCCGAGCAGCGCGTGATAACCACTGCGGAACGGGACTATATCGAAGATTAGCTCTTTGCTTCGGAAGTTATTCGGGGATCCGAAGACCACTTCCAGTGTAATTGAGCCTGTGCAGTGGGCCTCTACGCCTGGAATGACGCCTTTAAAGGTCGTTTTTGTGGGTTTGATCCTTGAGGGGTCTATACCCATTTTGCGCACCATGTCCCGATAAAGCAGGTTCAGGCTGCTACCGCCATCCATAAGGACTCGAATGAGGTGAAATCCGTCGATGATTGGGTCTAGGACCAGTGCGGCGAATCCGCCATGACGGATACTAGTGGGGTGGTCCCTGCGATCGAAGGTGATTGGACAGGAGGACCAAGGGTTGAACTTTGGGGCGACTGGCTCCAACGCATATACGTCCCTGAGCGCACACTTCCGCTCCCTCTTGGGGATGTGGGTTGCGTATATCATGTTCACCGTCCGCACTTGCGGGGGAAACCTCTTCTGTCCTCCAGTGTGCGGCTGCCGGGGTTCTTCCTCGTCATCGCTATGCGGCCCCTTGTCCTTGTTTTCAGCAATTAACTTGCCGGCCTGCTTGAACACCGAACAATCCCTGTTGGTGTGATTGGCTGGCTTGTTTGGGGTATCGTGTATTTGACATGAGCGACCGACTATACGGTCCAAGCTGGACGGACCCGGCGTACTTTGTTTGAATGGCTTTTTCCGCTGACCGGGATTAGAGCCTTTGAATCCGGCATTGACTGTCGTATCCTCCGTACTTTCACTGTTAATGCGGCGCTTATGCTTGTTGCAACGTGACCTGCTATTGCCGTCCTTGGTATCTGAGGTACCATGGTACTTTGATATGTTATTACTGCGAGCCAACCAGCTGTCTTCTCCCGCACAAAAGCGGGTCATGAGTGTCGTGAGAGCTTCCATAGATTTCGGCTTTTCCTGACCAAGGTGCCGGTCTAGCCACTCGTCTCGGATGTTGTGCTTGAAAGCTGCTAAGGCCTCCGCATCTGGACAATCGACGATTTGATTTTTCTTTGTAAGGAACCGAGTCCAGAATTGCCTGGCCGACTCTTCTGGCTGCTGAATTAGGTGGCCCAAGTCATCGGCGTCTGGTGGTCGCACATAAGTGCCCTAAAAGTTGTTGAGGAATGCAGCTTCCAGATCTTCCCAATAGCTAATGGAGTCCGCTGGCAAGCTATTAAGCCAATGTCGCGCTGGTCCTTTGAGTTTTAGTGGGAGGTACTTGATGGCATGTAGGTCATCACCGCGGGCCATGTGGATGTGGAGGAGGAAGTCCTCAATCCATACTGCGGTATCTGTTGTGCCGTCATATGATTCAATGTTTACTGGTTTGAAACCTTCTGGGAATTGATGTTCCATTACTTCGTCTGTGAAGCATAAGGGGTGTGCGGCACCTCTGTATTGGGCTATATCACGACGCAACTCGAATGGGTCCTGCCCGCTGTGTTCGGCCCGGTCGGATTTGCTTTTACTGTATTCGGTGTGACGTTTACCGTCTCGTAGAGTGGTGCGCGCTCGTGATCCGTAGATCGATCTTGAATGCTTTGGTTTGTCCTCCAATATGTCTCGCAGGTCTGGCGTATCTCCCCATGCCTTTTTATTAGGATGGCGTTGGGGTGGAGGCGGAGCTTTTGGCTGGAATGCCTCTCTATCGCGGCCACGAGGTGGCCGATCAGCCGTGTCATACGCTTCTTCCTCCAGTCGGGGTAGTAACCTGCGCCTTGGGTAACTCTTGGAGGGACACTCGAGTTTATATTCCTCGGCCGCGAGGACTTCAGTCCATTTGTCAGCTAGCACATCTTGATCAGCTTGAAGCTGTTGCTGCTTTTTCTTCAGGCTATTTGCCGTGGCCATAAGCCTGCGCTTGAAGCGCTCTTGTTCGACGGGATCCTCTAGTACGGCGAATTCATCATCGCCGAGGCTTGCCTCTTCTTCGGAGGGGGGCATGTAATTGTCATCCTCCTCCTCTCCTCCAGCCGCTCTCTCAGGAGAGCTGGCTCCTTCATCCTCCTGCTCTAAATCTTGCTGGAGGGGATTGTTGTTGTCTTCGGCGCTATCCGGAGTGTTATTATCTCCTGTGCCGGTATCACCACTTTTGCTTTGGCAGGACTTAGAGCGGCGCCGCTGACGTCGGCGCTTGGGTTGCTTCTTGGAGGGGTCATCCTCCGCTATCTCGTCGCCATTGCCTTCATTGGGTGTATCCACCATGTATATGTCATACGACGAGGTGGCTTTCCAGTGCCCTATAGGTGCTGGTTCATGTTCGTCTCCTACATCGTCGTCCATACCGTCGATGTCTTCGGAGTCGAAGTCGAGCATGTCGGTTAAATCATCGACAGTGGCTACAAAGTGGGTGGTGGGTGGGCATCGAATTTCTTCGTTGTCCGCATCCCAATCCTGTTGGCCATAATCTGGCCAGTGCTCTCCTAACAAAGAGAGAGACCTTAGTGAATTCAGAATGTCGCCGAAGGGCGAGTGCTGAAAGATATCCGCGGCGGTGAATTCCATGATCGGCGCCCAATCGGATTCGATTGGCAGGGGCACGGATGGTTCGGGGCCCGGAAGAGAGTCCGGCACCTTGGAGTCACGGGCTGCGCAGAGGATTATGCTGGTGTTTGGCTCGATCGCCGTCGAGACTGCAACCCCTGAGGCGGTGTCTGGCCACCCGTCCTCGATTGGCGCAGCTGGCTCCGAGCTAAGGGTCGGAGCTGATGCGGGCGCGGCCTCTGGGGTACCGTCCGGTGGCAGAGCTAGGTCATACCCATCGTGACAGGGCGGCGCGCCCGGCTGTGGCTCGAATCCGTCGAAGATCAAGTCCCCACGGATGTTGGCCGTGTAATTAAAACTTCCAAATCTGACCTGATGACCAGGGGCGTAGCTTTCAATCTGCTCCAGATGGCCACGCGAATTAGCCCGCAGTGCAAAGCCGCCGAATATGAAGATCTGTCCGGGGAGAAAAGTCTCACCCTGGACCGCATCGTTATCGATGATAGTAGGAGCCATCAAGCCTAACGGCGATGACACAGAGGAGCTCTCAATGAAAGCACCAATGTCGGTGTCAAAACCGGCGGATCTCGGGTAGGGGGTCCCGAACTGTGCGTCTAGGCCGGATGGTAACAGGAGGCAAGGGACACGAAGTTTTACCCAGGTTCAGGCCCTCTTGATGGAGGTAAAACCCTATGTACTGCTTGATTAATATTGATGATATGGGTGTTACAAGAGTAGATCTACCACGAGATCAGAGAGGCTAAACCCTAGAAGCTAGCCTACGGTATGATTGTATGTTGTGATTGTTGTCCTACGGACTAAAACCCTTCGGTTTATATAGACACCGGAGAGGGTTAGGGTTACACAAGGTCGGTTACAAAGGAGGAGATATCCATATACGTATTTCCTAGCTTGCCTTCCACGCCAAGTAGAGTCCCATCCGGACACGAGACGAAGTCTTCAATCTTGTATCTTCATAGTCTAACAGTCCGACCAATGGAGATAGTCCGGCTGTCCGGAGACCCCCTAATCCAGGACTCCCTCAGTGTGTCTGCCATCCTGCAATATAGGCCGTCCGATTTATATCTAACGGATAGGAAGGAAACTACGGCAATTTTGCAACAATGTACCCACACACCTCTCCACGTTTTCAAGTAAGGCCTTCCCTCGTTCATCCTTTTCTCCCACAAGGTAAACTACTCATACAAATGCATCTTGATGTTACGTGCAACGCACGAGCATCTTGCTAGTATAACATAATATGGGGGGTTCAACTGAGAGTATAATACTCAGACAACAGGCTCACGGTTCTGGACTTTGGGCCACAGGCCTGTGGGCCTGCATGTTTGGGGGCCCATGTGTTCTACCTCAGCGCTTTTCATATTGCAAGCGATCGGTACGGCGCTGGTTTTCGATGCCGTCACAAGGCGAATACACAAAATTGAATAATGCACGACAGCTGTTAGAATGAAATCGAACGACAGTTCCTAACCGGCAATCAGAGTTGCAATTTGCTACCTCTTGAGCACTGCGTTGGATTTCCTTGAAGCGGAAAGGGTGATGCAGCTGAATAGAGTAAGTATTTCCCTCAATTTTTAAGAACGAAGGTATCAATCCAATAGGAGGCTACGCGTGAATCCCTCGTACCTACACAAAACAAATAGCTCAACGCAACCAACGCGATTAGGGGATGTCAATCACTTCACGGTCACTTACGAGAGTGAGATCTGATAGAGATGATAGATAATATTTTTGGTATTTTTGGTATAAAGATGCAAAGTAAAATGAAAGGGCAAAGTAAAAAGCAAAGCAATAATAAAGTGATGAAGATTGATATGATGAGAATAGACCCGGGGGTCATAGATTTCACTAGTGGCTTCTCTCAAGAGCATAAGTATTCTACGGTGGGTGAACAAATTACTGTTGAGCAATTGACAAAATTGAGCATAGTTATGAGAATATCTAGGTATGATCATGTATATATGCATCACGTCCGAGACAAGTAGACCGAATCCTTCCTGCATCTACTACTATTACTCCACTCATCGACCGCTATCCAGCATGCATCTAGAGTATTAAGTTCAAGAAAACAGAGTAACGCCTTAAGCAAGATGACATGCTGTAGAGGGATAAATTCATGCAATATGATAAACACCCCATCTTGTTATCCTCAATGGCAACAATACAATATGTGTTTTGCTGCCCCTACTGTCACTGGGAAAGGGCACCGCATGATTGAACCCAATGCTAAGCACTTCTCCCATTGCAAGAAAAACCAATCTAGTAGGCCAAACCAAACTGATAATTCGAAGAGACTTGCAAAGATAACCAATCATACATAAAAGAATTCAGAGAAGATTCAAATATTGTTCATAGATAATCTTGATCATAAACCCACAACTCATCGGTCTCAACAAACACAACGCAAAAAGAAGATTACATCGAATAGATCTCCACGAGAGAGGGGGAGAACATTGTATTTGAGATCCAAAAAGAGAAAAGAAGCCATCTAGCTACTAACTATGGACCCGAAGGTCTGAGGTAAACTACTCACACTTCATCGGAGGGGCTATGATGATGTAGAGCCCCTCTGTGATGGATGCCCTCTCCGGCGGAGCTCCGGAACAGGCCCCAAGATGGGATCTCGTGGGTATAGAAGGTTGTGGCGGTGGAATTAGGTTTTTGGCTCCGTCTCAGATTGTTTGGCGGTACGTAGGTATATATAGGAGGAGGGAGTACGTCGGTGGAGCAAAGAGGGGCCCACGAGGCAGGGGGCGCGGCCTAGGGGGGCGCCCTCCACCCTCGTGGCCGCCTCCCTTCTTTCTTGACGTGGGGTCCAAGTCTCCTGGATCATATTCGGTGAGAAAATCACGTTCCCGAAGGTTTCATTCCGTTTGGACTCCATTTGATATTCCGTTTCTTCAAAACACTGAAATAGGCAAAAAACAGCAATTCTGGGCTGGCCCTCCGGTTAATAGGTTAGTCCCAAAAGTAATATAAAAGTGGAAAATAAAGCCCAGTATGGTCAAAAACAATAGATAATATAGCATGGATCAATCAAAAATTATAGATACGTTGGAGACGTATCAGGCATCCCCAAGCTTAATTCCTGCTCGTCCTCGAGTAGGTAAATGAAAAAAGAAAGAATTTTTGATGCAGAGTGCTACTTGGCATAATTTCAATGTAATTCTTGTTAATTGTGGTATGAATATTCAGATTCGAAAGATTCAAGACAAAAGTTCATATTGACATAAAAATAATAATACTTCAAGCATACTAACAAAGCAATCGTGTCTTCTCAAAATAACATGGCCAAAGAAAGTTATCCCTACAAAATCATATAGTCTGGCTATGCTCTATCTTCCACACAAAGTATTTAAATCATGCACAACCCCGATGACAAGCCAAGCAATTGTTTCATACTTTTGACATTCTCAAAACTTTTTCGATCTTCACGCAATACATGAGCGTGAGCCATGGATATAGCACTATATGTGGAATAGAATGGTGGTTTTGGAGAAGACGATAAGAGGGGAAGATAGTCTCACATCAACTAGGCATATCAACAGGCTATGGAGATGCCCATCAATAGATATCAATGTGAGTGAGTAGGGATTGCCATGCAACGGATGCACTAGAGCTATAAATATATGAAAACTCAACAAAAGAAACTAAGTGGGTGTGCATCCAACTCGCTTGCTCATGAAGACCTAGGGCATTTTGAGGAAGCCCATCATTGGAATATACAAGCCAAGTTCTATAATGAAATATTCCCACTAGTATATGAAAGTGACAAAATGAGAGACTCTCTATCTTGAAGATCATTGGCGCTACTTTGAAGCACAAGTGTGGTAAAAGGATAGTAACATTGTCCCTTCTCTCTTTTTCTCTCATTTTTTTATTTGGGCCTTTTCTCTTCTTTTTTTATGGCCTCTTTTTTTCGTCCGGAGTCTCATCCCGACTTGTGGGGGAATCATAGTCTCCATCATCCTTTCCTCACTTGGGACAATGCTCTAAAAATGATGATCATCACACTTTTATTTTTTCTTACAACTCAAAAATTACAACTCAATACTTAGAACAAAATATGACTCTATATGAATGCCTCCGGCGGTGTACTGGGATATGCAATGAATCAAGAGTGACATGTATGAAAGAATTATGAAAGGTGGCTTTGCCATGAATACGATGTCAAGTACATGATCATGCTAGCAATATTACAATGATGGAGCGTGTCATAATAAACGGAACGGTGGAAAGTTGCATGGAAATATATATCGGAATGGCTATGGAAATGCCATGATAGGTAGGTATGGTGGCTGTTTTGAGGAAGGTATATGGTGGGTGTATGACACCGGCGAAAGGTGCGCGGTATTAGAGAGGCTAGCAATGGTGGAAGGAAGGAAAGTGCGTATAATCCATGGACTCAACATTAGTCATAAAGAACTCATATACTTATAGCAAAAATCTAGAAGTTATCAAAGCAAAGTATTATGCGCATACTCCTAGGGGGATAGATTGGTAGGAAAAGACCATCGCTCGTCCCCGACCGACACTCATAAGGAAGACAATCAATAAATAAACACTACAAGAAATATGTCAACTTATGACCTTCTGTCAGTGACCCTCGAAGAATTGGTTATAAATTTATGACCATTTTAGACTAATTGGTCAAAAGCTGTCTGGGGGGGGGGGCTCTAAACCCTAAACCATAACGACCATTTTGGTCAGAAAGGTCATAATTTCATTAGAGGAAATGGTCATAAAGCAAACATCGCTAGTCCGCTGCCTTATTTCTAGTTGTTAATGACCAATATAGATGGTCATAGCCTTGTAAATTGTGGTGAGTTGCTATGACTAGGCACCACCTCATCAGTTTTGCCTATGTGCCATGTCCATGTGGCAGTTTTTGCCCTAGGTTGTGAAGCAACCTATATTTCTGTCATTCCCAAAATTCCCAAAAAAATCTCATAAATTCTTTGGGTCATATCTTCATCAAATATGTAAAAGTACTTCCTTGCCTAGTTCAAAACTAATTCAACAATATTCATTTTCCTATTCTGTTCACAACAACACTTTATGAAGGAAGTGCTATTTATATATTCTTGATTGCCCTTGGAATTTTTGGGCACTCTTTTCTATCGAAATCATTATCGCATGACAAAATTCAGCTCCATTTGCCTAGCAAATCTTCCTCGGCAAATTTCCAAAGTTTTTGTCCACCTAGAAGCATTGTGAAGGAAGTACCTTTTTTATATTTCGAAATGACATGAAATTTATACAGTTCCTTCATATGCCCAAATTATCACCCTCCTCCAAATTGCAGCTCAGTCAAATCATCTATGTGAGCCCAGGTTCAATTTATATTTTATGGCCAAATTGGCACGTTGCAAAGCAAGTGTTATATAGACCCCTCCTATTACCCTCAAACTTTTCGGGCACTCTTCCATACCCAAATCATTGCCACATGATAATATTCAGCTCAATTTTCCTAGTAAATATTTCTCGGGAAATTTCCAAAGTTTCTACCTCGAGAGAAGCTTTGTGAAGTAAGTACTAGCTAGGCTTACCCAAATGATCTGAAAATTTACCAGCACATGACCATACCTATGTAACTAACCTACACCAATTTTTAGCTCCTTTAATTCATCCAATATCTCTCACTGGTTTTCCCAAGTTTTTGTCCATAGAAGAGCATTGTGAAGGAAGTACTACTTTGGCATGTCCAAATGGTATCAATTTTCTACAATGCTTTCCTATGCCCAAATAACCATCCTCCACTAAATTTCAACTCAATCCATTCATTATTTTGAGCCCAGCTTCAACATTCATATTTTTGTCTAGTGTGATACTTTGCAAAGCAAGTACCACCTAGGATCCTCCTTTTGAGCTAAAAATTTGTGAAGACATTCTCCTTAGTAGATGATCATCCTCAGCGAAAACTCACACCCATTGGCCATGTGCATTTCCCGTACCGCTAATCAAACACTTGGCTGCTTATTCATGTTTGAGCATCGATCGGTCTCCTCGTGAGAATCTTATGTTGTGATTTTCTTCCTATCACCTACCTGGGGAGTGCCCAACCCACTAGACATGCCTAGGCTGCCCAGAACACATGGCAACGCCACGGTCACGCGGTGACCACGCGGCGGGCATGCGAGTTTACGTGCTCTAGAGTTGGGGGCCTCGGCCACCGCCCAAACCTCGACGTATCGCCACCAAACCATGTATTTATGATTAAATAGGTACTGATGTAACTAGAAATGATTTTTGGACAAAATAAATAGCAAACTATGAGGCAGCTGCAGTTCAAATTTGACCCGCTTCCTACTGAATCGGCGGGAATTTGTCTTTTTCACCAGAGGTGGATCAAAACTTTTGACACCCAACCATTTTGTCAATTGTGAATTATATATGGCCTAGTATTTTATAAAATTGATTAGGTCCAATTTTGCAACAAATATATGGTAGGTCCTTCACAAAAAAACTCATTTTGGGCACTCGGAAAAATGGAAAATGAATTTTTCGTGCAAAGAAAATGAAAACTTCCTTAGGCAACATTGTTTGGAATTCCAAGATGCACCCTTGTGCACAATATGAGATCATTTGAACAAACTATGCCATGAATGTGGCCATAAGATTGATCATTTGGCTTGAAAGCCATGAATCTTCACGCATGATAGCTCATTTCTGAGAACACTTTTTTAAAAGAATTGCCGTATTACAAGTTTATTATTTTTCCTGGAAACTTGGTCACATATAATGACACAATGCGAAGGTTTCCCAAATTTTTGATTTTTTTGAATTTTTTATGCCCGTTTCAAAATGCGGTCAAAACAGCGGGTTTGACCGTTCCTAGCTAGTGGTTGAATCTTGGAAAACTTTTGATGTTTCTCTGATTAAATATATACTTATGTATCTAGAAATGATTTTTTGAAAAAATAAAGAGCAAACTATGAGGCAGCTGCAGTTCAAATTTGACCCGGTTCCTACTAAATCGGCGAGAATTTGTCTTTTTCACCAGAGGTAGATCAAGGATTTTGACACCCAACCATTTGGTCAATTATGAATCAAATATGGCCTAGTATTTTAGAAAATTGATTTGGTCCAATTTTGCAACAAATATATGGTAGGTCCTTCACAAAAAGAACTCAATTCGGGCACTCGGAAAATGGAAAATGAATTTTCCATGCAAAGAAAATAAAAATTCCCTTAGGCAACATTGTTTGCCATTCCAATATGCACCCTTGTGCATAATATGAGATCATTTGAACAAACTACGCCATGAATATGGCCATAAGATTGATCATTTGGCTTGAAAGCCATGAATCTTCACGCATGATAGCTCATTTCTGAGAACACATTTTTAAAATAATTGCCGTATGACAAGTTTATTATTTTTCTAGAAACTTGGTCACATATAATGACACAACGTGAAGGTTTCCCAAATTTTTATTTTTATTTTGAATTTTTATGCCCGTTTCAAAATGCGGTCAAAACTGCGGGTTTGACCGTTCCTAGCTAGTGGTTGAATCTTGGAAAACTTTTGATGTTTCTCTGATTAAATAGATACTTATGTATCTAGAAATGATTTTTTGAAAAAATAAAGAACAAACTATGAGGCAGCTGCAGTTCAAATTTGACCCACTTCCTACTTAATCGGTGAAGATTTATCTTTTTCACGAGAGGTGGATCAAAACTTTTTACATCCAACCATTTGGTCAATTGTGCATTAAATATGTCCTAGTATTTTAGAAAATTGATTTGGTACAATTTTGCAACAAATATATTATAGGTCCTTCACAAAAATCTCCTTTTGGGCACTCGAAAAATGGAATAGTTTTTTCGTCCAAAGAAAATGAAAACTTCCTTAGGCAACATTGTTTGACATTCCAATATCACCCTTATGCACAATATGAGATCATTTGAACAAACTATGCCATGAATGTGGCCATAAGATTGATCATTTAGGTTGAAAGCCATGAATCTTCACACATGATAGTTCATTTCTGAGAACACTTTTTAAAACAATTGCCGTATTACAAGTTTATTATTTCTCCTGGTAACTTGGTCACATATAATGACACAATGCGAAGGTTTTCCAATTTTTTGATTTTTTTTGAAATTTTTATGCTCGTTTCATAATGCGGTCAAAACGACGGAAATGACCGTTCCTAGCTAGTGGTTGAATCTTGGAATTTTTTGGTGTTTCTCTGATTAAATAGATACTTTTGTACATAGAAATGATTTTTGGAAAAAATAAAGAGCAAACTACGAGGCAGCCGCAGTTCAAATTTGACCCGCTTCCTACCGAATCAGCGGAAATTTGTCTTTTTCACCAGAGGTGGATCAAAAACTTTTGACACCCAACCATTTTGTCAATTGTGCATTAAATATGGCCTAGTATTTTAGAAAATTGATTTGGTCCAATTTTGCAACAAATATATGATAGGTCCTTCACAAAAAACCGATTATTGGCACTCAAAAAATTGAAAAAATAATATTTTGTGCAAAGAAAGTGAAAACCCCTCAAATCAACATTGTTTGTTGTCCCAATATACACACATGTGCACAATATTGTTACATTTTCAAGCTATGAAATGACAATATGTTGAATGTTCACCCTAAATAGGAGGGTAAAAAATACAAGAGAAGTAAAAGGAAAAGACAAAATTACATAAGCTCAATTGTGATAGGTGGAATCAGTGTGGCATGGATTGATGACATGGCAAAGATCCGTCCATCGATCCATTCATACAGCCCACCGCACGCCATCTCCATGGCCCAACCTCCCCTTTCACTCATGCCCGAACCCCACCCCACCCCTCGTGCTCGCCTCTCTCCCTCTTGCGCGAACCCTAGCGCTCCCCTCCTCCCTCCCGCCGCCATATCCATCACCCGACCTCCCGCCGCCACCTCCGTCTAGCGGAGCTCTCCGTGGTCCATGGCCTCCCCCACGCCCTCCTGCTCTCCCCCTCCCCTTCCCTCCCCCACACCCACAGCCGCCACCCTCTCCCTCCCTTAGATCTCGATCCACAGCCGCCCCCAAGCCCACCCCCATCGTCGATGACCCTCACCGTAGAAGAGGTCGAGCTTGTCCTCCCCTCTCCCTCCCACGGATCTATCTCGCCCCTCTCGATCCCTCTCGAAGCTCCCGCATCCCACCTTGCACCCTCCTCCTTCTACTCCCAAACCCCGCGGCCCGAATCAGATTCCTCGAATTCTGATCTACCAGATCGAAGCGGAGTGGGGGCGGGTGCGAGCTCGTTGGTGCTAGGCGGCCGCACGGCGGGGTCGCTGCTAGGGGCCATGCTCATGGTGCTCTTCAACGTCATCAGCGCCGACGAGGCCTACGCTGCCGTAGACCATGTCCCAGCCGCGTCGCCCGGACGAGGAAAGGAGAGGAGGAAAAGTAGTCCCTGACGCCAAGGAGGACCATGTTCCATATGCGAAGCAGGGCACGCGGCTCGACGAGGCCGGCGTCGCGCACTTCCTCGCTGCGCTGGAGCGGGTAAGCTAATACGCTGGCCGTCTCTCTGTCACTCCATTTCTGTACCTCAATTTCGATCGCCTCGGCTAATGATGTGTTGGTTGGTTACGCGTGCGTGCGCGCTCAGACGTGGAAGAAGACGGTGGCAGGCGCGTCGAGGATGTTCGTGGAGAGGCACCGGAGCAGCCACGTGCAGCTCATCAGCGACATGGTCTAGCAGATGAGATCACCCAAGCTGCCGCCCGTCCACCCGCCTCGGCGCCGCCGTTGCCGTTGGATGTTTAGTTTCTATCTATGAACAAGTATGCGTCACTTTTTCTTTTTGTTTGACCAAACTCAAGTCCCCTTTCTAAAACTGCAGCCAAGCAGTACTTGCTACTGGAATAATCCCATGAATGAATTCTTTGTTGTGGTTAACTCTTTCTTGTCTCTCTACTAGGATTCATGCACCAAGCCCAGAGTTAAAATTTTGTGTCAGGCTGCTAGTAAATCAGGCTCTACTCTGTCCAATAGCAAGTTGGATAGCACCTGTAGTTAATTGCACGAACATATGGGTTTTGGTTCATTTTGTACGTATGTTTGTTTGTTCATGCTTATGACTTTGGCTAAAACACGTTGGATGCCCAATTCCTATGGTGAACCTTTTGGTTCAAGCAAGCAAACTCATGTTCCCTTTCTATGACTGAAGCCAAGCTGTACCTACTACTGGCATAATACGATGGATTCATTCTTTGTTTGTGGTCAACTCTTGTCTGTCTACTAGCATTCGTGCGAGAACCTGAATGTTGTGTAGGCTGATGTGCTATATTACCAGTAAACTAGCTTGTACTCTCTCCAACTGCAAGTTGGATAGCCTTGCAATTAATTGTACAGACATGCATATGATTTTTGGTTCAATTTGTATGTATGTATATGCTTAAGACTTTGACTAAAACTAGTTGGATGTTCAGTTCCCCATGAAGGTGACCAATCCCTAGCAGTGCCCATTGGTCCTTCCTGTTAATTTCACCTCCTGTGATTTTAATCTTTGTTTCTTGCTTTCCACAGCGACCAAGTTCTCTTAACAGCGGGACATCTGAGTTCATCGTGGTGATGGAAGCTGACACGGAGCCGCTCGAAATCTCCTCGACCTCCCGTCATGTTTCTTGCGGACGGCAAGGTAGAAATTCTGTCCATAAACATCATACTAATGCTAATTAATTTATATGTTGTAGCTTGCGTGATATGGTCATGGCAGTAACTGTTAAGCTCATAATTATGTATGTTGTCTTCAAGTTTTCTCTAATATAGATTTCTCAAATCTCTCTCTAAACTTCTCTAATAAAAAATTGTGCTAACTGTTAAAGCTATTTGTGGTGACATGTTTCTTTTACCAATACAATAATATATTAGCACTCAAGGACTGTTTGAGTGATAGGCTGTTCATACTATTAGAGAAGTGAACTGATTAAGCTATTGCTTTCCCCAACAACAAAAAATAAACACGACAGTTGAACAACGTGTATCCCTTCACTTGGAAGCCTATGAAACTTTCTATAGCAGCAGTGCAACACACTTTATATATATATATGAGGCTGGGTAGTTCAAATCTACTTTACTTCCTAACTCATTCATATATATGATGGAAATTGTGCAGGTTCCATGGTGCCAAGTGGCCTTTGGCCATCTTGAACTGGAACTCCAGTAAAAAGTAGATGTTGCTACCACACTCAATATTTTAAGTTGTTTTCTTTTTTCTTTTTGGAGAGATGTTAATAACCTGAGAACACTGGCCTCCTCCCCAACCCTCGCCCCAGCCTGCCGCTGCTGGCTTGCTGCGTGGCTGTCGCCGCAGCAGATAATTAGATTTTTGGGACTCTGTTTCTATGCTCTGCTCGATAGCATTTTGGATATTGATTGGACACGCTTTATATAAAACGATTTATCTTGTACATTGCTCTGCCTAACTTGTAGGAGTATACATGAAACCATACTTGTCAAATATCGATACTTGTCAAATATCGAGTATCACAGCTGAATAATAACGTCTTGTTTTCTGTTCACTGAATCAAAATTCTTCTCTCTTTTTACGATCAGTCCATCTTACAGCCATCAATAAGAAAAACACTTATCTTCATATTAGGATTATTATTTTCTTGTCTGCAGTATTATAATGTACATATTCTTTTCTGTTCACTGAATAACAATTCTTCACTCTTTTTACCATCAATCCATCTTCTTACAGTTGCATGTTTTTTTGGCTGTCCAGATGACCAAGCCCAAGGAGTAAGCAGCTGCTCATCACTGAGGACAAGTAACTCCAGCAGGTTGACGCCGTAGATTCATAGTGTACCTTCTATATGCCCATCCAGTTCTGTGATTTGTGTCTTGAAACCCCAAAACCCCATGCCCATGTGGGAGCTGAACCATAGTTTTTTGCTTGTGGAAAATAATATCCTTGGCTGAATCGACTTGAGGTGGTTTCTTCGAAATTCTTGGAAACGATTTGGTAGTTTATTTTGGCGAGGAATTGTTTCATACTGAAGTTTACTGGTACATGTGTGGTTTGCTACTGTTGCTTCGTTTGGGTTGGGTTGGTTCCAGCGGGGAGATGTGCATGCACACTGGCAGCATGAGCTAGCAGCCATGATTGCCAGCCAGCCACCACCATGTAAATGTAATAAATGTGTGGCCTATCTAGTGTGCTGCTGATAGAAATATAGATGTGTAGCCTATCTAGTGTGTTGCTGATAATATGTTTTTACCTCACTTGGTAGGCACCATAATCTGTTTTTTCGTCATTGTACTGTAGGAATAAATGTGTGGCCTATCTAGTGTGTTGCTGATAGAAATATAGATGGAAGATTTGTTGACCAGTTAAATTGAGCTTATTGTCAATTCTGCTTATAAGCTATGTTTGATGCTGCCTACAGGTTCTTATTCTTTTTTTGCATAGGTGAAGTATGAAGTGTGAAGCCGTGAAGCCTATCAGCAAGAGTAGCATATTATGTATTGTAATATCAGGCAAAGTGTAATATTGGTCAGAGTAGCATATTATGTATTGTAATATTTAGTGTTGTTTTGGATGAATTTCATTTGCTCTATAATATGTTTGAAATATTGAATGTGTATATAATTTCAATACCTATGAAATGGAAACCTGACCAGGGGGACCCACTTATGAAAATTGGTTGACAAATTTTGAAATTTCTGATGTGTGGGTCCAATTGTGATATCAGCATGACAAGTGGGACCAATATGACCAGTGGGACCAGCGCAAAAAGGCCGAATAGTTGGGCCTGGCCCATATAGCTGACCAAAATTAATAAGAAAAAAAATATATAAAAAGGCTGAATTGTTGGGCTCGGCCCATGTAAAATACCGAACTGGGCCGGGCTGAATCTTGTGCCACATCAGCTTGCCACGCTGGATGCCTACGTGGCCTGGGGAGGTTGCTAGTGACCAAAACGCCACAGTAGACGTATTTTGGTCATAAACATCTTTGACCAAACGGCCAGCTTTTGACCTTATGCTTTTGGTCACAAAAAGGTCACAAATGGAAATTTGTGACCATTCAGTGACCAATAGTGGTGGTCACAATTTGACATATTTCTTGTAGTGAAATCATGCTCCGACTTCATCACATAACGGTTCACCATACGTGCATGCTACGGGAATCACAAACTTTAACACAAGTATTTCTCAAATTCACAACTACTCAACTAGCATGACTCTAATATCACCATCTTCATATCTCAAAACAATTATCAAGCATCAAACTTTTCTTAGTATTCAACGCACTCAAAAGAAAGTTTTACAAATCTTGAATACCAAGTATATTATTATTAAGCAATTGCCATGCTATTTAATACTCCCAAAATAATCTAAGTGAAGCATGAGAGATCAATAGTTTATATTAAAAAATCCACCACCGTGCTCTAAAAGATATAAGTGAAGCACTAGAGCAAAACTATATAGCTCAAAAGATATAAGTGAAGCACATAGAGTATTCTATCAAATTCCAATTCATGTATGACTCTCTCAAAAGGTGTGTACAGCAAGGTTGATTGTCGTAAACTAACAAACAAAGACTCAAATCATACAAGACGCTCCAAGAAAAACACATATCATGTGGTGAATAAAAATATAGCTCCAAGTAAAGTTACCGATGGAAGTAGACGAAAGAGGGGATGCCTTCCGGGGCATCCCCAAGCTTTGACTTTTTGGTGTCCTTATATTATCTTAGGGGTGCCATGGGCATCCCCAAGCTTTGGCTCTTGCCACTCCTTGTTCCATAATCCAACAAAAGATTTCACCCAAAACTTGAAAACTTCACAACACAAAACTCAACAGAAATCCCGTGAGCTCCGTTAGCGAAAGAAAACAAAAGACCACTTCAAGGTACTGTAATGAACTCATTCTTTATTTATATTGGTGTTAAACATACTGTATTCCAACTTCTCTATGGTTTATTAACTATTTTACTAGCCATAGATTCATCAAAATAAGCAAACAAAACACGAAAAACAGAATCTGTCAAAACCGGAACAGTCTGTAGTAATCTGTAACTAACGCAAACTTCTGGAACTCCAAAAAATTTACCAAAATAGGACGACCTAGAAAATTTGTTTATTGATCAGAAGCAATTGGAATCAGTATTTTATCACGTTCTGGTGATTTTTAACAATTGTTTTTGTGAACAGAAAGTTTCTGGAAATTACAGCAAGATCAAATAACTATCATCAAAGAAGATCCTATATGTTTAACTTGGCACAAACACTAATTAAAACATAAAACCATCTGTAAACAGAAGGTAGATGGATTATTTATTCCTAAACAGAAGCAAAAACAAAAAAAACTAAAAATAAAATTGGGTTGCCTCCCAACAAGCGCTATCGTTTAACGCCCCTAGCTAGGCATAAAAGCGATGATAGATCTAGGTATTGCCATCATAGTGGTATGGAAAATCATGAAAACTTCTCTCATATTCTCTATGTTCAGCAGCAAGTTTTCTTTGAGGCAAGCAAAAATAACCAAAAGGGCTAAATTTAATGGGACAAAAGTCCCCAAGATCAATCTCGGGAGGTATGGGTTCCTCCCTAGGCCCTTTGTATTGCACAACCAATTCATCATTAAGAGCATTCTTTTGGCAAAAAGCTACAAGCCTTCGTTCAAGAGGAAAACCTAGTCCATTATTTTGAATAGCAAAATCATCATTAAGCTCAGAAATTTTATCAACTAGAACATCGGCAGAAACCTTTTTCCTAAGATTTTCATTATAAGCAATATGATCTAAAGATTGTAAATGCAACATGTCTTCTTGATTAAAAAGGATAGCTATGATGGGAGGATGACTAGCATCTACCCTATAATGTGCAAAGATTTCTTTGGCCTCTTTTATTATAAATCTAAACTCATGAGCCAAAAAGATAGTGGCGGCATGCTTATTAGAAGAATGCTCAATATAAGAAAATTCTAAGAAAATTCTTTGTATGCAAGGATGCATGTGCATAAATTGCCTTGCAAGTTCAACTATAAGCATGGCAATAGCGTCCGCAAGACTACTAGTTCTATGAAGAATAGAACCGCCCATAGAAGGCAAAGCACCGGCACAATTAAAGAAATCTTGAATAACTCCTTTTCCAATAATATTACGACTACCAACTCGAAAAAAAATTGTATGAAAGGTAGGGGGTTCTTCAGCACGAGCATCAGAATTTTCCATGATATTATTATTGTCCATATCGGCAATAATTTCCCCAAATTCAGACATAACGACAAGCAAGCGAGAAAAAGGCAAACAGAAAAGAGAGGGCGAATAAAACGACAATTTTCAAGTGGGAGAGAGGAAAACGAGAGGCAAATGGCAAATAATGTAATGCGAGAGATAAGGGTTTGTGATGGGTACTTGGTATATTGACTTTTGCGTAGACTCCCCGGCAACGGCGCCAGAAATCTTCCTGCTACCTCTTGAGCACTGCGTTGGATTTCCTTGAAGAGGAAAGGGTGATGCAGCAGAGTAGAGTAAGTATTTCCCTCAGTTTTTGAGAACCAAGGTATCAATCCAGTAGGAGGCTACGCGCGAGTCCCTCGTACCTACAGAAAAAATAGCTCAACGCAACCAACGCGATTAGGGGTTGTCAATCCCTTCACGGTCACTTACGAGAGTGAGATCTGATAGAGATGATAGATAATATTTTTGGTATTTTTGGTATAAAGATGCAAAGTAAAATAAAAGGGCAAAGTAAAAAGCAAAGCAATAATAAAGTTATGCAGATTGATATGATGAGAATAGACCCGGGGGCCATAGATTTCACTAGTGGCTTCTCTCTAGAGCATAAGTATTCTACGGTGGGTGTACAAATTACTGTTGAGCAATTGACAGAATTGAGAATAGTTATGAGAATATCTAGGTATGATCATGTATATAGGCATCATGTCCGAGACAAGTAGACCAAATCCTGCCTGCATCTACTACTATTACTCTACTCATCGATCGCTATCCAGCATGCAGATAGACTATTAAGTTCAAGAAAACAGAGTAACGCCTTAAGCAAGATGACATGATGTAGAGGGATAAATTCATGCAATATGATAAAAAAAACCATCTTGTTATCCTCGATGGCAACAATACAATACGTGCCTTGCTGCCCCTACTATCACTGGGAAAGGACACCGCATGATTGAACCCAAAGCTAAGCACTTCTCCCATTGCAAGAAAAACCAATCTAGTAGGCCAAACCAAACAGATAATTCAAAGAGACTTGCAAAGATAACCAATCATACATAAAAGAATTCAGAGAAGATTCAAATATTGTTCATAGATAATCTTGATCATAAACCCACAATTCATCGATCTCAACAAATACACTGCAAAAAGAAGATTACATCGAATAGATCTCCACGAGAGAGGGGGAGAACATTGTATTGAGATCCAAAAAGAGAGAAGAAGCCATCTAGCTACTAACTATGGACCCGAAGGTCTGAGGTAAACTACTCAGACTTCATCGGAGGGGCTATGATGATGTAGAGGCCCTCCGTGATGGATGCCCTCTTCGGCGGAGCTCCGGAACAGGCCCCAAGATGGGATCTCATGGCTACAGAAGGTTGCGGTGGTGGAATTAGGTTTTTGGCTCCGTCTCTGGTCGTTTGGGGGTACATAGGTATATATAGGAGGAAGGAGTACGCCGGTGGAGCAAAGGGGGCCCACGAGGCAGGGGGCGCGCCCTCCACCCTCGTGGTCGCCTCCCTTCTTTCTTGACGTGGGGTCCAAGTCTCCTGGATCATATTCGGTGAGAAAATCACGTTCCCGAAGGTTTCATTCCGTTTGGACTCCGTTTGATATTCCGTTTCTTCAAAACACCGAAATAGGTAGAAAACAGCAATTCTAGGCTAGGCCTCCGGTTAATAGGTTAGTCCCAAAAGTAATATAAAAGTGGAAAATAAAGCCCAATATGGTCCAAAACAGTAGATAATATAGCATGCAGCAATCAAAAATTATAGATACGTTGGAGACGTATCACAATTCTATCAACGATATACTACGTGATAAATAATAATGTCATACTACTTATACACACAGGACACTTGTTTCACCATGCGAGATTATTACATCAAAATCTCTTGGAGAATATATCAGTTCGGCAGTTGCGTGCTGCTACTGAAGAATTTCAAAGTTGATTTGGACCAGCTCTCCTTGTCGAGAAAGTTTGATTTTGACATCATCCCCTACCGCAAGATATGATTTAGATTTGAACCTTGACCATCCTTTAGCATCAATCATCATGCGACCATCCTTTGTACTTACGGTATATTGAGTAGGTTCATTCACACCAAGGTTGCGCATGGTAAGAGAAACTTGGCCACAGTCGCCCGGATTGTTGAACGACTCCCTCGTTGCTCTAGGGATTCTCTGTTTGCAAACAAGAAGACATACACAAACAGTTAGATCAACATAGTGAATCATGTGAAACAACATGGAAAGAAAAAAGAATGAAGCACTTGGGCGACCAATGTTTACCAAGAATGTGGAGATGTCGGTTTTTGTAAGGTCTTTGGTATATGCAGTGCGAACTGCAGCTCAGTCTGTTGCTGGTGCAACTGCTGGTTCTGTTGCCGCTGCATGGGCCGGAGCAGATGCAAGTGCAAGTGTTGGTGCAGGTGCCGGAGCCATTGCTGGTGCCCGTGCCAGTGCGACTGGTAGTGCCGCTGCTACTGCCAGAGATGGTGCTCCTTGTAGAGCTAGTGTCGGTGTCGGAGCAGGTACCGATGTTGATGCCCGATCCTCTGGTAGATCAACCTGATCTGCTGACGTGGTCGATGCCCAATCCTCAGCTGGATCAGACTGAGCTGCTGCCGCTGTCAGTGCTAGAGCAAGTGCCATCGGAGAAGGTACCGGGCTTGATCCATTGCTAAAGGTGGTTGAGGGAGTCCTGGATTAGGGGGTCCTCGGACAGCCGGACTATATACTTTGGCCGGACTGTTGGACTATGAAGATACAAGATTGAAGACTTCGTCCCGTGTCCGGGTGGGACTCTCCTTTGCGTGGAAGGCAAGCTTGGCAATTCGGATATGTAGATCTCATCCTTGTAACGGACTCTGTGTAACCCTAGCCCCCTCCGGTGTCTATATAAATCAGAGAGTTTAGTCCGTAGGACAACAACAATCATAATCATAGGCTAGCTTCTAGGGTTTAGCCTCTACGATCTTGTGGTAGATCAACTCTTGTAATACTCATATCATCAAGATCAATCAAGCAGGAAGTAGGGTATTACCTCCATTGAGAGGGCACGAACCTAGGTAAACATTGTGTCCCCCGCCTCCTGTTACCATTCGCCTTAGACGCACAGTTAGGGACACCCTACCCGAGATCCGCCGGTTTTGACACTGACATTGGTGCTTTCATTAAGAGTTCCACTGTGCCGTCACGATAAGGCTTGATGGCTCGTCTTGTTGTAAAGGACAACATTACCTCTGGGGGAGCCCTGGCTGTAGGCCAAACTCTCCGACTAGGCGGCTTCGTCATAACCGCCCGTTCGGCGGTCGCACCGATGATGACTTCTCGGGTCATCAAAAACAGCCTCCACGTCGGCTCGGGTTTCGCCGAGCAGATGGATCCAATGGAGCTCTTTTCCTTGAACGAGCTCTTGGATCGCATCGCGACCGTAGGAGTCGCTACGGACTATGATCGGATCGGGCTTAAACCCGACCAAAGGGAGATTAACTCTCCGTCGGTCACCCATCAGATAGCGGTGGTGGAGAAGCAATGTAGCGATTCTTCCTCTATTTTGAGAACAAACTATGTCCGGATTCCCGTCTACGGGAGGACATGGCCCAAGCTTCGAACCTAGAATCAGACAGCGGTCCAGAACTATTGGCTAACATCCCGGAGCCCGAACTGCCAAGCTCGGAAACTCCTCCGCCCCTGGGTCTCAGATCGGGTCAGGGTTTGGACCTAAATCTACCCACCCACCCAGACATAAGTGATCTTTCCCACATTAGACAAGGGCCCCAAGAGACAGTACATCACTATTGGTCCAGCTTCCTCCTTGCAATTTCGTTCTTTTGCAAAAATTGCACGGACAAGGGAATCCTCAACACCATAAGTCGCCGTGACATAGCACACTTCACTGACTTGGCGGCCATAGTACAGAAGTACTGTGCGATGGAAAGCGCCTGGAAAACCCAAACAAAATTCTGGGATCCTCTGGCTCTCACTAGACCCCCCCCCCCCCGTCCGAACTAAAAGGGTGTACTCTCGTAAGTCACCCGATCCAATTACAAAGAAACCAAAGCCCACTACAGGGCGTGGAACTATATTGGAGGGATGGCTCAATGGGCCATGCAAAATTCACAGTACACCGGATACCATGCGAACACACAACCTTAGAGCATGTTGGATACTCCGGCAGGTGGCCAAGAGCGGTGAGGATCTGCTCATCAACAATACCACAGAGCACCATCCCGTGGAAAATAACAATACAGTATTGACAGTCTTCGAGACCTTCGCCTCAAATAATAGGCGCAAGCGAGCACTCTGCAGCCTTGCCGAAATCTGCCACGTTGCAGCAATAAATCCACGGAACGACACGACTATAATCTTCAATGCCAGTGACAAACCTCAATTCTGAACAGCCCGAGCACCAGCCGCTTTGGTCCTTACTCCAATTGTGGATGGCTTCCGGCTTACTAAAGTGCTCATGGACGGTGGCAGCAGATTAAACCTCATCTACGAGGAGACTCTTAACAAAATGGAAATAGACAAGAGCCGCATTGCGCTCCACAGTGGACAGGGATGACGTGATACTCGACAAAAGGCCCAAGTCCACCTCTTTTAAACCAGCGGACGAATTAGTCAAATTCCAGGTCCACCCAACGGACCCTACAAAAACAGCATCCATTGGGGCACAGTTGAACCCCACAACAGACGCCGCACTGTGGGAGTTCTTGCGCGAGAATTGGGACATCTTCGCCTGGCATCCTTCAGACATGCCAGGAATCCCACGCAGGCTGGCCGAGCATAGCCTAAACATTCTAAAGGGATACAAGCCGGTCAAGTAGACTCTTTGGCATTTCTCAGAGCCTAAGCGATAAGCCATGGGAGAGGAGCTAGCTAAGTTACTCGAGGCCGGATTCATTAGAGAAATAAAACATTCGGACTGGCTAACAAACCTGGTAATGGTACCAAAGAAGGATAAATCCTGGCGCCTATGTGTCGATTTCAAGGACCTTAACTAGGCTTGCCCCAAGGATCCCTTCCCCCTCCCCCGCATCGATCAAATTATCGATGCTACCGCAGGTCACGACTCGTTGTGTTTCCTCGACGCATACTCCGGATACCATCAAATTAATATGGCGGAGTCCGATCAAGCCGCAACGGCATTCATAACTCCATACGGCCCCTTCTATTTTAACACCATGCCTTTCGGGCTCAAAAACGCCGGTGCAACCTATCAACGCATGATTCAAACATGCCTGGAGACACAAGTCGGCAAAACAGTGGAGGCATACGTAGACGATGTGGTCATTAAAACCAGACACATCGAATCCTTAATAGACGACTTGAGGCTCACGTTCGACAATCTCCGAACATATGACATCAAGCTCAATCCGTAAAATTGCATTTTCGGCGTGCCCGCCGGTAAGCTCTTGGGCTTCATCGTTTCCAATAGAGGAATTGAAGCAAATTCGGCCAAAATCCGAGCTCTGTCATAGTTGGCTATCCCAACAGACCTTAAGCCGCTTTATCTCCCGATTGGGAGAAAAGGCACTACCCCTTTATTGCCTTCTTCGACGCACCGAACACTTCGAGTGGACGGATGCGGCCACGGACGGATTGGAAGAAATAAAAACCGTCTTGGCCAGCAACCCAATCTTGGCCGCACCAAATATCAACGAATCAATACTGTTAGATATAGCGGCAACACACCAAGTTTTAGGCGCAGTGCTCGTCGTCGAACGAGAGATGGACGGACATAAGTTCCCGCTTCGAAAGACGGTATACTATGTATCCACTGTCCTCACTCCATGCAAATCACGGTACCCACAATATCAAAAGATAGCATACGCGGTCTTCATGGCATCCCGGAAACTACGACACTACTTTCAAGAGTGTTCAATTATGGTGGCCTCTGAAGTACCACTCAATGACATAATAAATAACCGCGATGCCCCAGGCCGGATTGCTAAATGGGCTATTGAGCTCCTCCCGTTCGACATAACATACAAACCATGGCGAGCCATTAAGTCACAAGCACTAGCTGATTTTGTTGCTGAATGGACAGAAGCCGAACTCCCTAAAGAGTATGGCGCGTACTCCAATTGGATCATGCACTTTGACGGCTCTAAGATGCTGGCTGGTTTGGGGGCAGGCGTCGTCCTGACAACCCCCACCGGAGACACAGTCCAATACGTACTCCAAATATTATACGCAGACTCCAACAATGCAGCAGAATATGAGGCCCTGTTGCATGGTCTCCGGATGGCAGTCTCTATGGGCATTCAACGCCTAGAGGTGCGTGGGGATTCGAACCTCGCAATATCTCAAATAAATGGAGACTTTGACGCCAAGGACCCAAAAATGGCGGCTTACCGCAACGCCGTCCTCAAAATGTCACCTTGGTTCGAGGGGCTCGAATTCCACCATGTGGTCCGAGAAAACAATCAAGCGGCGGATATCCTCACCCGCATCGGCGCTAAGCGTGACCTTGTCCCACCTAATATCTTCTTGGAAAGGCTGTTTAAGCCATCCATGGTGTGGGAAGGGGAGACCGGAAAAAACAGTCCGGATCCGGCCACAACACCAGACCTCGAACACTCTGACATAATCGGAGGCTCTGCCATCGAAATAACACCTTCGGCCCACGTGATTATGGCTGTCATCGCCCCGTGGACAGAACCCTTCTTGGCTTACCTAACTAGGCAAGAACTCCCTAATGACCCAAACGAGGCACGTTGCATTGTGCGGCGGTCTAAAGCCTACAAGTTCCACGAGGGAGAGCTTTATAAGAAAAGCGCTACCGGAGTACTTCAAAGGTGCATCTCCGAAGATGAAGGAAGGCAACTTTTGGCAGAAATTAATGCTGGACTTGGCGGCCACCACGCCGCAGCTCAGGCCCTTGTAAGCAAGGCCTTCCGTATAGGTTTTTACTGGCCGACGGCCCGAGCAGACGCACAGGACCTCGTTCAATGTTGCATCGGTTGCCAGCTTTTTGCAAACCAAAGCCATATGCCACCTACCGCTCTCCAAAAAATCCCCATTACATGGCCCTTTGCGGTCTGGGGGCTTGATATGGTCGGACCCCTTAAAGGAGGAAGCCATAAGAAAAAATACCTATTGGTCATGGTGGATAAATTCACCAAATGGATAGAGGCCAAACCAGTTAAAAACGGCCGAGTCCGGACCAGTGATAGACTTCATATCCGGGGTTGTACACCATTACAGCATCCCCCACAGCATCATCACTGACAACGGCTTGAACTTTACAGCCGACGAGGTAAAAACTTGGTGCAGCAACATGGGCATTAAGCTCGATTATGCCTCTGTCTATCACCCTCAAACTAATGGTCAAGTCGAGCAAGCAAATGGTCTTATCATGAGTGGCATTAAACCCAGATTAGTGTGATCCTTGAAGGAATCAGATACGCACTGGGTTGAGGAGCTCGACTCCGTACTATGGGGGTTGCGGACCATGCCGAATCGCACTACCAGATACACACCGTTTTTATGGTGTATGGTGCAGAGGCGGTACTGCCCTGCGACATCATTCATGACTCACCTCGAGTGCGCATGTACAAAGAGAAAGAAGCCGAGCTTGATCGGCAGGACAGTTTGGACACCCTGGAGGAGGAGCGTGACGTGGCAAAAGCCCGCTCCGCATTCTATCAGCAACAGGCTCGACGGTATCAAAGCAGAGAAGTACGGGCCAAAACTTATAACGTTGGCGAACTCGTTCTACGCCTACCAGAGAGGAAAAAGGACAAGCTCAAGCCCAAATGGGAAGGTCCCTTCGTTATTGACAAAGTTCTGACTGGTGGAGCGTACCGTATGCGGGATGCATCGGACAATCGACTCGAGCCAAACCCATGGAACGCAACCAGACTCCGAAGGTTCTACATCTAGTGTCGGACTCTGTGTTCGTCTCCTTACCTCCATAAATTTTTTATATATATTCGTTATCTGTCTTTTCTTTCTTTCTTCCCTTTTTCTTCACGGCCTTAAAAGGTTAAAATGTGTCTTGACTACACAATCTTGACGCGCTAGGCGTGCTCACTATACCTGGGGGCTTCTTATACAGAAGCTTAATATAACTATATTCCGGGCTCTACGCCCCCCGCACATGTGTTACTTTTCCACATGTACCTTTTCTTCGCCATTATATGCATCGATATGACTTAAGTTTTGGCCAAGCTGGGTTGCCTGGCTCTTGTGTTAATTTATGCCCTACGTCCCCGTTAATTCGGCTAGGGCATAAGGGGAGCACCTCTGCGATTGTTACTGCCGGGTCAGCTGGATGAAGCCGAAAGCTAGCATTCTTAAGGGAATATTCGGTCGGTGAACAAAAGATGACTTTTACTTTTTGTAATACATGCCCCCAGATGTTTATATCCTGCGTCTCTTTTCGCAGTTCGGAGATGCACATTAATGCATGCGTACCCAGGGAAAGGAACCCTTAACGGAACTATTCTCCGTGGAAGATGTTTCTTACTATCCATGTAATATAACATAGCTAGTTGGGTACTTGTCTGTTCAAGCACTTATCACCCCTACGCCTGGTTTCCACGCATACCCCAGTTTTTACATAACCGAGCGGGTATTCGGATACACTCCGAACTGTCGGGTCCAGAGGTCAAAGCGAGAAGTTCCACCATGACAAATGATTTACAATCCGTCTAGGGACAATATATGTCACTTGAAGTACACAGTCACTTAGACTGACTAAATTCTTCTTCTATACCATCCAACAGGCTGTCTAGCCTACAATCCTGTTGGGAATACTTTACGGCTAATTTCACCTGGTCATACACCAAACTGACGGGGATCTCTTTCCCATCAGACCCCATAGGTCCGACCTCGGCCATGTGGTTTGGGCCAGCCTTGGTATATCGAGTCTTCACCATGGCCCAGGCTTCCCTTGCACCTTGTCGACAGGCTGATATCTTCCATAATCGGAAGCGCAGCCGCGCTCCCTTGAGCATCTCTATAAGCTCCCCCATGCCTCCTGGCAGGGAGGCGGATGGCCACAAGGCTTGGGCAATGCCCTGCATCACCTGCCGAACTTGTTCGTGCAGTTGTGAGAGCTCTGGCAGAAGATCACCCGCAGACCCGGGCATCTCCTCTGTGGGACGACCCATCAGCATACCTACAGATATAACTCTCTCAGCCGGTTTCTTCGTCGAACTCTATAAAAGTTCGTTCAAGCACTTACTAAAAGTGCTGAGTCGAAGCCTCTTATTCTCCTTTACGGAGTCAGCAAGCTGGGCCTGAACATCTTTCAGTTCAACACTCAGTCGGGTATTGGCATCTTGGAGATCATTTTTCTCCCGCCTAACTTGTGTAAGCACATGCTCGCCAGCCTTTAACTGTCGTTGAGCATGTTGCTCATCCCCTCGCACGACCTCCGGATTCACTCCGGGATCATCTGCAGAATCTATTGTTAGATTTGCATGCATGCCGAATACTAACTGGTATATGTCGTTCTTTTCGATAGGAACAAGTGTTACCAGATGGGGCCTTCTTGGACTCCTTCATTGTGGCAACTGTGGCCCGTAGCTGGGCTTTGCACTCCTCCAGCTCTTGAGACAACTGGGTATTCTTCTCTGTAAGAACCTACACAAATAATGATCCTTAAATCAGTTGTGCCAACTGTTTCAAGTCTCAGGGGCTACTGATATACATAATTATTAGATTTTCTTACCCGTATATCCTTTACATACTGGTCCGTGTCTCTGGCAAGACCATTTTGAGCAGCTCGGATGTACGCGTCCCCTGAGTTGAAGGCATCGAACGCCTCTTTAGAGAAACCAGGGTCGCGGAGTACGGCCCGGCGACGCCTGTGATTCATGGCACTCTCCACTTCGGAATTCGTAGCGGACAGCCTATCCGCATCCTTTGTAGGAGGAACATCCGACGTTGTCCCCACGTTAGCACCTGCCTCTGAGTCCGGCTCTGGAGCCCGGCTGGTGGATGCGTGGCCGACAGGCTCTCCGGATACGGTCCAGTGAGCGTTTTTCCTGCCAGGAACCATGGACGTTATTATATTTTAAAGACGACAACCGCGGAGCAGGGTTCTTTTTCATACCTCTACGACGGCATCTCAGTCCTGACCGCCTTCCTTTTAAGCCTACCCGGTTTCGGTGCCCCTTGTTGGTGAGTCACTGTGGGTTCGACATGGCGTCCCGAGGGCCTTCCCTGTAAGAAACCATATGTGTGCAGTTCGTGAAGTGCAAAAAAGGGATCCTTCTGGGAAGTTGGGACTGCGGTTTTACTTATGTGCGATGCAGGGAGCAGTCCAGGATAATCGGCTATGATGGCCACCAAGGCACCGTCGCAGCTTAGCTGATAGAACGTCCTGTCGATGAGCTCCACAAATGTGTCCGGATCCTCTAGAGTCCGGGGTCGAGGGCCAGGTCAGGGTCCTCTGGCTGTGGAGACGGGCTGTAGACCTCCCTCACAGCTTTTCGCAGTTCCTGCTATGAAATAGCAAGGTAAATATTTATGACGAGGAATGCGGGAAGGTTCGGAGTAAAAATTAGCAGCTCACCCAGTTTGGGGGGTTGTACATGGAGAATCCATCCCGTGGCTTAATGCGGATGAACTCCTCTTCCTCTCCTTTATATAAATCAGACAGTATTTTCGCTAGAGCAGTGGCGGAGTCCGGACCTTTACAGCCGCAGCGGGTGGCATCGTCTTCTCCATTGAAGTGCCACATGGGTTGTCCCTGATATTGAAGTGCCTGCACCCCCCGCATTATACATATTGACATAACCTCAATTATTGTCAGTCCTGATTTGGCCAGCGTTTTTATCCGGCCCATCAGGTAAAGGACCTCTCTGTTATCTTCCTCCTAGGGGCTCCAGGGGCGCCAGCTGTGGCGTTTCTCCAAATGGGCGTTATTGAACTCAGGAAGGCCCATCTGAATAGGGTTCAGAAGGAGGACGTTGTCGGTGTCCTGGACTAGGGGGTACTCACCACTTCATCTCCCGATCTGTTAGATTGTGTCGAGGACCCCCATGGCCGTATACTCATGGGCCAGTTCGGACAGCTGCCGCATACAAGGAAGATTCCACAAGACTTGGCGATCAAGACAAGGACTTCTCCCCACCGGCGTATTCGGCTAGGACTCTTGTTATCCTAGGCCTCTGGTGCATTATATAAACCGAGGCCAGGTTAGTCGATAGATCATATACAACAACAATCATACCATAGGCTAGCTTCTAGGGTTTAGCCTCTCCGATCTCGTGGTAGATCAACTCTTGTAATACTCATATCATCAAGAATAAATCAAGCAGGACGTAGGGTTTTACCTCCATCAAGAGGGCCTGAACCTGGGTAAAAACATCGTGTCTCATGCCTCCTGTTACCATCCGCCTTAGACACACAGTTCGGGACCCCCTACCCGAGATCCGCCGGTTTTGACACCGACATTGGTGCTTTCATTGAGAGTCCTGCTGTGTGTTCGGCAAAAGGTTGATGCCTCGCCTGGAGATCAACTGCGACTTCGGCATCTTCGTCACCAGCTCGACTTGTCACCTTGGTTTAACCAAGGACTCGCTCTACCTCCGATCGTCATGTTCGGATGAGGGCCTTGATAAAAATCAACTCCGATCTCTATCAAGATCATGGAGGAATCATCCAGGGAGCCCGGGGGCTCAACGTCAACATTGCCCTCGGGCGACCGTGCTGTTTTTCTGGACATCAAACTTGTGTCCGCCGCCACCGCCTCCTCAAGTGTCTTTTTAACGATCGCTTTGGTGGAATTGTGTGGAATTGAGTCTACAACAACCCTAGAAAATTTTGTCGAGTTCCGATGGAGGAATCTCTGGCAATCCACGATATACCGGAGCCCTGTCAAATCTGGACAGGAATCTGGACGAGTTTAGGGCATGGCCTCCAGAGCCCAGCTTGGAGGTCCTTTGGAAGATCCAACCATTCATATACTGCGGAATTCCCATATCTACCACCCCTCCAAATTTCAGCTTGATCCGACGGTTCAAACTCCGGGAACCTTTCGAGGAGTGGACCAATTTTCGGATCTGTTTTCTGTGCGAATACGGATCCGACCCGAATTCATGTTTCTTATGAACGTGATATTGGACAACCTTTTAAGAGGAATTCTCTTCTAGGGTATTATGCGTTGTTTTTAAACACGTGCCCGTAAATTTTTAAGCCTCCCCTGAGGTCATCTTCATCATCATGCTGGTGTTAAACAAGTCCGGCAATATTGCTCTAAGGCTGCCGACCTGTGCTAGACACGTCGTCACTTTGTTGAGCTGAGCTCAACTTCTTTGGATCATCATCTCAGCAAGCCGAACAAAAGTCTGGCATCTCGAAGGATAAATCATTACCAACATCGTCACCCCATGGATTACATAGAGCGGGCATACCGGCATCGCCGCACGGTCACTTCATCAAGCCGACATCGACCACGTCACGACCTGCATCGGCAGGGCCGTACTGTTGCTTCTTCAAGCTGGTGTCCATCACGCCGACCTATTTCGACTCATCGGCTGACATCAAGGCTTCGACATCTCAGCTGGACCGGGGGCTTTGCCATCTCTTCATCAATCTACTCCGGAGACTTCGGCGTCACTAGCTGACCAGCTCCGTCATGTTAGCTGGACCGAGGGCTTTGCCTCGGCGAGCCAACCTTTGCCAGCATCACCATACCATCGCTTTATCACCCATCAGGCAATGGGTGTGCGGATCGATTCCCAATTTTGGGAGTCACGTTTCTTCGGATTGCTACAACAAATAAACCAGGTGCTATTAATCCTAGTAATTTTTGCTTGTTAGGGTTTATTTTTCCCAAGAAATTATTACTTTGGTTTGTCCATCATCTGTACATAGGTCTATCAAATGATGGCCGCATTAACGACAGTCGCGTGGTGGTTCGGTCAGTTTCCGTACATAGTCCGGCGAACGCCGCATCCGGAACTCAGACCGACCTGTGAATTCAGGCTTTGCCACGCCTTTACCACATCACGCCGATGCCCTGCATCGACATTGACTTCGGCGCCAGGACATATTTCTTTTATTACTCACTTTGCGTAAATTATTTATTATGCAACGATTTTTTTAATTATTATTGTTACTATTATCTCCGCTTTGCACTATTTTTTGTGCATAGGAAAATGATCCGGGGACTTCGGCATCACTCTGCCGGTCTGCATTGACCGTGCTTTGTCACCACTTCGGAGCGCCGAGCTCTTTGCTCCGCCACCTTGGGACCGGCTTGGGGGATGGAACCTTGTCCCGCAGCAAGCTCGGGCCGCGTCATCAATACCGAACACATTAACCAGCTAAGTTGCCTTCATGCTCAAAGTTTTAAATTTTTAACTTGTGTTCGGTTCGACCAAGCATTATACTTTTCTGGAAAAAAGTTGCTTGTAAAAAATTTCCTTGTCCAAACTTTGTTCGTGACACACAAATTCAAATACCCTGTTTATTTGGGAGCTTCCTTTAGGAAGCTTTTCCTCTTGCATATGATTATACTTGCACGGCTTCGTTCCTTGTTCGTGTATTATGCCACAATATGCACCATATTGACTTAAGTGCTCCTGTGCTTACCCCTATGTTCCCGATTGTTCGGCTAGGGGGTAAAGGGAGCACCTCTGTGATTGTCACGACCGGGTCCTCCGAGCTCTAACTTCAGACTGGGTGAAGCCGAAAGCTAGCGCTCTTATTGTTTTCAATCATGGTTGGCACACAACGGAACTCATGAGTACAAAAAATCTATTGCACAAGTCCCATAGCAATAATGAGCACCGAAGAAAGGTATTGGTGGGGGTACTATTTTATTCGAAGATGCTTCTTACACTTCGTCTGTAATATAGCATAAGTTCCCTGAGTGCGCTTTGTCTGTTACAGCCTTATGGCCCGGTTGCCTGGTTATTGGAAACACCGTCGATATTCTCGACAGGTGGAGTACATAACACTTTTCGGTCCCTGACCGAAGAGGGAGAAGCCGACGGTCGGTTAAGACGCATTTAAAGTTTGGTTGAACAAAGATATGATATAAGTACTTTGGTACATAGAATCATTATACATAAAATTCTTTTACCCAAGTCACTTGGGGGCTCTTAAATTTATATGAGCCGTTTTATAATAAGTGTTCTTCTTCTTAGTTTTTGCAAAGTTTTTATTACTATTATTATTCATCACTCCTTTTTTCGACACGAGTGTGTGGTCAATAGCCGGGGAGCCTAATTTCTCTCTCAAAGTCGCTAGAGTTTAGTTTGCTAAACTGGCCTAATGAGAAGTACTCCGCCTTCGGGATAGGAGGTTGAAGCCGTAGGCTAACCCGTTTGGAGTCTTGAGATAGGATGTGTCATTTAAAGCACGACAGAAGCGCTCTTTTTTTCTAAGACCAATTTTCGGATTGGCACCGAACACTTGATCTTGTTCGGACGTCATGTTTTTACTGGCGTTTTTTGGGTTTCCAAGCTTTTGGCACTTTTAAACTATTTGTGTGTTTTCAGCACAAGTCTTGCAGTGCAACGCCGGACACCTTTAGAGATTCGGCAAAAACATTCTCGGATATTGCTATATATGCATCGGTTTCGAATTGTGTCTTCGGTCAATAGTTGGGTTGCTCGGCTCCTGCACTTGCTTCCTATGTTCCGCTTTGTTCGGCTAGGCGTGCAAAGGGAGAACCACTGCAATTGTGCTTCCAGCTTACATGGTTAAGCACCTCAGTGGAGAAAGCCGAAAACTAACTGTCACAATAAGCGTAAACTGGTCAGCGATCCGATGGCTGTGTTAAATGACGAGCCATTCATAACAATGGCCGAAGTGTTTACGGCTTGACCTCGACTGTCGCCGAACACTACCGGGGGCTAGTAACTAGCCTCCCAAACTAAGTCCTCAATATTTGGTCTTACATTAGAGGTAGGTTTCATGATCATGCTTAGCATGACAACCCAAAGAAAGGAACCGATAGCGGGACTATTTTCTTTGGAAGACATTTCTTATGTTAAACAGTAATATAACATATCTCTCTGCGTACCTTTGTTTATAAAACCGTATGGCCAGATTGCCTTGTTTGTCGTAAATCTTTGCCCTCATAAAGGCTTTATAAAGTAGGACAAACACTCCTCGGCTACTGGCCGAGGAGGTGGAAGCCGATGGTCGGTCAACAAAGTTTTGTACAATGTAGATCCGAGCATTAATGACGTAAAGTACTTGGATACATAGAGTCATTACACATAATTTGTGATTTTACTATGGATATCGATCCTTAATTCGGCCACCCGTGCCCGCATTAAGGCTCGGGGGCTACTGGGCTTCGAGCTTATAATTTACAAATATTAAATGGGCACATCGATCCCCTGATCTGGTGTTGCCACCCGACCAGTGTGTCGGGGGCTACTGCATTGCCTGTCCAATGCAAAAAATTTTAAGTGCAATGCAGTTTCCGAGGAGATTACGATCCTCAGGTTGGTCGGCCGCACCCAACCTAAGTCTCGAGGACTGAGCACGCTGCTTTTTGTATCCCGAAGTATTCTGCCGAGCTAGGACTTGATCCTCAGGCCGATTTTGCAAATCAACCTGAGTCTCAGCGGCTACTGGGATCAGCGGTCTTACGTCATCCTTCAAGTGCATCTCGGGTTTTAGATTGATACCCACCTTGAGGGATACTAGCTATATATCTCGGTAGAGAATAAATTGCACCAATCAAAAATATTGACAAAAATCGGCCCACATTCGGGGTGGTGTACCACCTCGGAAGCAGTTCGGCATAAAGCTCGGGCACTAGTGGCTGGCTCCATAGAGAGCATTTCCAGCATTAAGCTTGGCTAAACTCCTTCCAACTTCTTTGAACCAAGGTGATTTACGACACCTCGGATACAGTCCGGCGTTGGAGCTCGGATATAGTCTGGCGTTGGATCTCGGATACATAGTCTGGCGTTGGAGCTCGGATACATTTTGGCGTTAGAGCTCGGAAGCGGTCCGGCGTTGGTGCTCGGCTGCAAAAGATACCTCGAATGCAGTCCGGCGTTGGAGCTCGGACGCAAGAGGACGCTGCCGCCCGGGAACAATTTCAAACCCGAGGTGTGGCATAAAAATTACAAGGCATTCATAAAGGCCGGAAACTTACAGGGGCTCCTCGGATACCCAACGTGTAAACTCGTCAAATGCATTTTGGCGATCCTCAAGATCGAAGATGAGAGGATTTGTTGAACCACTTTTCAAGACCAACAACCGAAGATGAAGAACAGGTCGAAAGAATCAAAGAGCGTCCCTAACTTGAAGACTGGTTCAGGGGGCTACTATCGGTGTCCTGGACTAGGGGGTACTCACCACGTCATCTCCCGATCTATTAGATTGTGCCGAGGACCCCCATGGCCGTATACTCATGGGCCAGTTTGGACAGCTGCCGCATACAAGGAAGATTCCACAAGACTTGGCGATCAAGACAAGGACTTCTCCCAACCGGCGTATTCGGCTAGGACTCTTGTTATCCTAGGCCTCTGGTGCATTATATAAACTGAGTCCAGGCTAGTCGATAGATCATATACAACAACAATCATACCATAGGTTAGATTCTAGGGTTTTAGCCTCTCCGATATCGTGGTAGATCAACTCTTGTAATACTCATATCATCAAGAATAAATCAAGCAGGACGTAGGGTTTTACCTCGATCAAGAGGGCCCGAACCTGGGTAAAAACATTGTGTCCCCTGCCTCCTGTTACCATCCGCCTTAGACGCACAGTTCGGGACCCCCTACCCGAGATCCGCCGGTTTTGACACCGACAGACGTCCTCCATATAAAACCACTCCGAAGGCCAGTCTTCGGATGTCTTCTTCGGAGTACCGGACAGATATCCGGTCCCGGCTCTGCGCCATATTTCGGCTCCGCCCACTTGATATATTGACCCCTCCTGTGTATGGGGCACAAGGCAGAATAGCCTCTGCCATAGCTCGAAATGAGCTTCGCAGCCCAGAAACAGCTCACAAAGGGCGACATAGCCAACAATGTGTAATATGGAGGTGGGAGTAAAGTTATGCAACTGGAGGCCATAGAACTCCAGGAGCCCGCAGAGGAACGGATGGATTGGAAATCCAAGTCCCCTTAATAAGTAAGGGACTAGGCATACCCGCTCCCCCATGGATGGGTTGGAAAGCTCTCCGCTTGCTCCCCGCCATTGTAAGTGGCTAGTCCGGCTCGGACGGGGACCATATACGCAGGAGGGAGAAACCCCTGGGTTTGTAACTCTACTAATTGGCTGTGGGGGACAGTACACTTCTTCCAGTTGCCTGGCTTAGGGCTACGAGAGCGAGAGGAGGAGCTGCGATGGCCGACCATGATGGGATGGACTTTTCCGGGCGTGCTCTGATGGATACTCGCTGTGGGAGGATGGTGTGATCTGGATCTTAGGATCCCCGGCTCTTTAAATAGACAATTTACTCACATGGTTAGTGCGGCAAGTGTAAAAATGCCCCGACTTCTCGCATTCTCTCAACACGTGGAGGATAGTCATTATTAGGCGCAGAAGCCAAGGAGTGCAACATTCATGGGAAGCCGGACACTACTCGACAGGTACTCAAAATTTGGAGAAGAACCCGCCTTGCAATGCCAAAGACAATCTGCGCGCCGGACTCATCGTCATTGAAGCCTAGTTCAGGGGCTACTGAGGGAGTCCTGGATTAGGGGGTCCTCGGACAGCCGGACTATATACTTTGGCCGGACTGTTGGACTATGAAGATACAAGATTGAAGACTTCGTCCCGTGTCCGGGTAGGACTCTCCTTTGCGTGGAAGGCAAGCTTGGCAATTCGGATATGTAGATCTCCTCCCTTGTAACCGACTCTGTGTAACCCTAGCCCCCTCCGGTGTCTATATAAACCAGAGAGTTTAGTCCATAGGACAACAACAATCATAATCATAGGCTAGCTTCTAGGGTTTAGCCTCTACGATCTCGTGGTAGATCAACTCTTGTAATACTCATATCACCAAGATCAATCAAGCAGGAAGTAGGGTATTACCTCCATTGAGAGGGCCCGAACCTGGGTAAACATTGTGTCCCCCGCCTCCTGTTACCATCTGCCTTAGACGCACAGTTCGGGACCCCCTACCCGAGATCCGCCGGTTTTGACACCGATAGTGGTACCGATGTGCGAGACAGCAGCGATCATGTCTGGTCTGCTATGATCAGCTTTCTAACTTGACTAGGCTCTGTGACCGTGTTCCAGTCTTTTTCTTCATTTCTTTTAAATGCGAGAAGGACTAATTGTGGCGTGTTTGGTAAACCAAACTGCAGTTCGTCATAGGGCTTCAACTTGTACTCAGACAATAGACTGATCCAATTGTTCCAGTAATATAAGTGATGGACAGTGCCTTCGTTACTCAAACGACATAAGAAGTGAAACCTACAAAAATAACCATCGTGGAGCAAACCAAATGGTTTATTCTATGATGAATGTCACATGGCAAAACCTGCATCGTAAAATTGCAGCAAAAGTAAGAAAACATGACATTAAATCAATAAGATTTAGACAGTAAATCAATAAGATTTACTTGATGTGACACAAGTGAATCCTTACCAGGAAATCGCTATGTTGAAGTACTAAACAGAAGATTGATCGTCCAACTATGCATACCATGCAGGGCCCCCGCCTACTCCCACAAGTAGGACAGTCCAAAGGTCGTGACTCGTATGGACCGAACATCCATGGGACTGAAAATCCTGGTGGGTGCGATAAACCCTGGAATGCATACAGAGATTGGAGTGTAACCATAATTGATAAACCGTTCTCACAAAAAAGATGATCTGGATACTTCAAAATAACAGACTGAATTGAGTGGACAAACATTAACATAGATTGTTCTCAGGACTCACCACACACCAAAAGCGGCAGTACTAAACAATACAGGGTTCACACACACAAATCAAGTACTGAACAATAGTACTTACTATAGACAAGCAAAGTTGCACTAATTAAACTCTGCATACTATTTCTTGCCACCGACCTACGAGATGAACCCCGCATAACTGACTAGGCCATGGACTTCGTGAGAGATGTCTACCTGCACCATCACCATCTCGTCAACCTTGGATAACCTAACAGAGTGGTCTTCCACTCATAAACATGACGATGAAGACAGTCTGCATCAGATTTGTCAGGAAGCTTTACAAGAACCGCACCCTTCATAATCGAAGGCACGACCAGGAAATTGTTGTGGTCAAGTACAACCTCGAGAACACGCCAGACAACAATGCTACAGGAAAACACTAGTTCAGGACACGTGGCGACAAGGACACATCAGCTGGATAGTTTAGCAGTAGAACTCATCCTCAGGTCTTCCAGTTCACACGACATGACTTTGAGAACTTCATCTCCACCGCAGACCTGGTTCTAATTCAAACAGAAACCAAATATTTTATTACTACCTCCGTTCAGAAATATAAGATGATTTTTGATATTTTACTCCATATATGACTACATATACGCATAGAAATGAGTGAACAAAGACACTAGAACATGTCTTCAAAGGCATGCGAGCAGAGGGATTACTTGCAATATCCATAACACAAGTTACCGAGGCAAATATACTCTCTTCAAAGGTAGCATTGATGTTCATAAAGTAGTTGAAAGTAATCTATAAGAAATCAGTGTCAACCTCTCACGTGTTTTGGCCAAAAGAGGAATTTAGAACCGTCATTTGGCACACAAAAATCACATGCGAGATCACCCAGAAAGTTGTACTACTAGTACTAGTACTAGTACTGCGTGTGAGATGAAAAAACATGATCAAGATCGAGAAAAAGATCGTCAAGAAGAGATATTACCTGGACTTGCTTAATGAGGGATCCCGGAGAGGGGGGCTTGGGCAGGGCGTTCGCTTTGAGCTTGTCTGCGGTAGTCTCGGCGGGGTGCTTGCACTTCTTCGTACCATGACCCTCGACGGTTTTGGCTAGAGCCATAGACATCACTTCGGCCGCTACTCCAGCGTCCATCAAGAAACTGTCAAATAGAAATAAAAGATACAAAACCATAATCACAAACCCAAAAGAAGAACAGAGAGGGAGTTATAGGATCAGTCTCGGGGTTGCAAGACCGGGCCTTGGCCAGAATCAACACCATTGATGCGCTCACCTTTCCTTATTTGGGGGAGAAGAACAATTGCAGAAGCAGGTCGGGGTTTTCTTGAAGAAATGAGGAGCAAGATGACGGAGAAGTGAGTTGGGGGTTTCTTCAAGAGAAGAAGCTGAGGCAGAAGAGTGAAATGATGGTTGCTTCGTCCGTCCAACTTACTGCTGGAAAGGAGGGGGTTTTGTGATTTGACGACTCATTGGGCATTGCTGCGGCGCTTTGATCGGGGTAGTCTACTGTGCCGTTGGGCACTCTACTACGGAGTAATTTAGTGAATGGCTAGTGGACCCCGATGCTGGCTGTCCCACACGTCGGTGAAAGTGAGTAGCAAGGTTGCCGACGATCGTCGAGGAGGATCCGCATGGTAGAGTGTGTCCATGCTACCTCTTGAGCTTGTGTTGGTTTTTCCCTTAAAGAGGAAAGGGTGATGCAGCAAAGTAGCGTAAGTCTTTCCCATAGTTTTTGATAACCAAGGTATCAATCCAGTAGGGGGTTTCACACAAGTCACCTTATACCTGCACAAACAAATAAGAACCTTGCAACCAACGCGGTAAAGGGGTTATCAATCCCTTCACGGCCACTTACAAAAGTGAGATCTGATAGAGATAATAAGATAAATATTTTTGGTATTTTTATGATATAAACTGAAAGTAAAGAATGCAATGTAAAAATAGATTGGAAACTTATATGATGGAAAATAGACCCGGGGGCCATAGGTTTCACTAGTGGCTTATCTCAAGATAGCATAAGTATTACGGTGGGTGAACAAATTACTGTCGAGAAATTGATAGAAAAGTGCATAATTATGAGAATATCTAGGCATGATCATGTATATAGGCATCACGTCCGTGACAAGTAGACCGAAATGATTCTGCATCTACTACTATTACTCCACACATCGACCGCTATCCATCATGCATCTAGAGTATTAAGTTCATAAGAACGGAATAATGCATTAGGCAAGATGACATGATGTAGAGGGATAAACTCAAGCAATATGATATAAACCCCATCTTTTTATCCTCGATGGCAACAATACAATACGTGACTTGCTGCCCCTGTTGTCACTGGGAAAGGACACCGCAAGATTAAACCCAAAGCTAAGCACTTCTCCCATTGCAAGAAAGATCAATCTAGTAGGCCAAACCAAACTGATAATTTGAAGAGACTTGCAAAGATAACCAATCATACATAAAAGAATTCAGAGGAGATTAAAATATTGTTCATAGATAATCTTGATCATAAACCCACAATTCATCGAATCTCGACAAACACACCGCAAAAAGAGTTACATCGAATATATCTCCAAGAAGATCAAGGAGAACTTTGTATTGAGATCCAAAGAGACAGAATAAGCCATCTAGCTAATAACTATGGACTCGAAGGTCTGTGGTAAACTACTCACACATCATCGGAGAGGTTATGGTGTTGATGTAGAAGCCCTCCGTGATCGATTCCCCCTCCGGTGGAGCACCGGAAAAGGCCCCAAGATGGGATCTCACGAGTACAGAAGGTCGCAGCGGTGGAAATAGGGTTTCGTGGTGCTTGTCGGTGTCAAAACCGGCGGATCTCGGGTAGGGGGTCCCGAACTGTGCGTCTAGGCCGGATGGTAACAGGAGGCAAGGGATACGAAGTTTTACCCAGGTTCGGGCCCTCTTGATGGAGGTAAAACCCTACGTCCTGCTTGATTAATATTGATGATATGGGTAGTACAAGAGTAGATCTACCACGAGATCAGAGAGGCTAAACCCTAGAAGCTAGTCTATGGTATGATTGTGTTGTCCTACGGACTAAAACCCTCCGGTTTATATAGACACCGGATAGGGTTAGGGTTACATAGAGTCGGTTACAATGGTAGGAGATCCACATATCCGTATCGCCAAGCTTGCCTTCCACGCCAAGGAAAGTCCCTTCCGGACATGGGACGAAGTCTTTAATCTTGTATCTTCATAGTCCAGGAGTCCGGCTGAAGGTATAGTCCGGCCATCTAGACACCCCCTAATCCAGGACTCCCTCAGTAGCCCCTGAACCAGGCTTCAATGACGAAGAGTCCGGCGCGCAAATTTGTTTCGGCATTGCAAGGCGGGTTCCTCCTCCAAGTACTTCATAGAAGATTTTGAACACAAAGATAGTGTCCGGCTCTGCAAAATAAGTTTCCACATATTGCCATAGAGAGAATAATACTTACACAAATATAATCTGCTGACGTATTCCATAGTGTGACATCACACCACAGCCAAGCCTTTATTCAAATCGTTTTACTGTCCCATCTCAGCGTGTTATGCGAGGCGGTTTCCTTGGCACGTCTTGTTGAAGAAGAGATCGTGTCCCCTTATTCCGGGATTCTCATCAATACGGGTGTGGGTAACCCAACCGCGCCATTGATTACGGCGCTTGGGAGATAAGCGAGTTTTACCAGGCTGGTGGGGACGCATAGTCGCGTCCACCCATATAAGGGGATAAGGATCCACCTTTTCACCTACGCCTTCTTCCTCCTTTGCCTATCCATTTTCGCGCACTCGAGCTCCAGCACCCAAGTCCGCACTCCCCACCTCAACCTTCTCCAGCCATGTCCGGAGCGGGAGGCAAGTGGATGGTCTCCTCCATTATGGAGGGACACATCAAAAGACTAAGGAAGGCCGGATACTTGTCCAACGACATTGCGCACCGGCTTCCCGAAGAGGGGCAGCTCATCCCTACCCCTAGGCCCCATGAGAGGGTGGTGTTCCTCCCCCATTTCCTCCGCGGACTGGGCTTTCCTCTCCACCCATTTGTCTGGGGGCTCATGTTCTACTATGGCCTGGATTTCGATGATCTGGCCCCGAACTTTGTCCTCAACATCTCGGCGTTTATCGTCATGTGCGAGGCCTTCCTCCGCATCCGCACCCATTTCGGCCTATGGCTCAAGACTTTTAATGTCAAGCCGAAGGTGGTGCGCGGCAACCAGGCGGAGTGAGGAGGCGCCATGGTGGGCAAGATGCCAACGTCTTATGGCTCGAGGGCTCCTTTGTGGAGACCCTGAAGGGGTGGCAATCAGGGTGGTTTTACATCACCGAGCCGCGCGACCCTAAGTGGGTCGCAGCCCCTGAGTTCCGATCCGGACCCCCAACGTGGCTCACGTCCTGGAAAGAGACGGGCCTGTCATGGGGTAAAAAAGGAGAGCTGACCGGACTCCAAACATGCGTCCAACCCTGGTGGACAAGCAGCTCAAGCTTATCAACGTAGTCCGGGTTATGCTCATCCGTTGGATCCTCCCATGTCAACAACGGGCTTTAAACTTGTGGGAGTTCGACCCGGCGCGGCACCAAACTCTGAGTAGGCTCTTCGACACGATGTACGAAGATGCCTGGAAGGTGCTTTTCAAAGGCGCCGAGGCCCCCTCATCCGCTACTGAGGATCGCCGATTCAGCATGCAGCGTCACGCTCGTGCGGTAAGCTATTTTTACCTTCTACAGGGTATCAGTTTTTCATAGTTTGACTCCATGCGGGATCTAAGCTCCCTTGCCTTTGACAGGATTGGCAGGAGACGTCCGGGCAAATCAATTGTCCGGCTACTTTGCCCGAAGGCCCAGCGGATGCTCGTTTGGCGAAGCTGCTAGTTCCGGCACCCTATGTGGTGCCGGAGAAGAAGGCCAAGAAGAAGGCCACGGGGACTCGTAAGAGTGCCCGGCGCCAGGAGGCGTCAGATCCATCATCCGACGGCTCCAAGACGCACTCCTCCCATGAAGACGAGGAGGAGGAAGTAGAGACCTCTCCCCCTCCAGCGGGGAAGGGAAGAAAAGGAAGGCCGCCCCGACTGGGGAGGCTGAAGGGTCCAAGAAGGGGAAAACCTTTCCTCCGGACTACTCCATCGACGCCGACGATGGCGAAGAGGAGTGGCCGCGCAGGGCCAAGCCCCTGGCGAAATCGTAAGTATCCGGATACCAGAGTAATTCATAGTATTCCTTTATTGCACAGCTTTCCCTTATGTCGAATACGAATATGCAACCCACCAAAAGACCGGCTCGACGCGTCGTCGAGCGGTTCACTGGACTCGTCGGACGTGAATTCGCTTCCGACGGCTTCCTCCCCCCGCCCTACGGACGACGCCAAAGTGTTGTCCCAACAGGTTCCAAGCCAGGAGGAGGTGGTCCTGGAGGCTCCGCAAGGCGACCTCCTGGACTCCAGGGGTGAAGGGGATAAAATCTCCCAGGGCTCCAAGTCCGGCTCCAGGCCGGACACCGCTCCGGAACCTTCAAAGGTTCCAGAGTCCGGCGGGCGACCTCCTTCCAAGAGGGGCAAGCCCTCCGTGCCGGTGACCCCTGTCCAACAGGAGGCGCCGGACAATCTGTTAGAGGCGCTCAAAGGCACCTCCATCGACGAGGAGCACCGCACCATTATGAGTGCGGTGGTCCAGAAGGTTCAGTCCGCAAAGAGCGGACTGACTGAAGCTTATACTAGCCTTTTGACAAGCTTTGAGGTAAGTAAAGAATGTGTAAATAATATTACCGCATAGACAGTAGCCCCTGATGCTCTGTTTGGCGTTCGGGAAGTAAATCCAAATAGAGGATCAAATGAAATTCGCAGGAGTCTAACAAAAAAGAGTCAATATGCGTATGCAGGCTTCTCTGCTGGCGTCCGCCGCACAGACTGTGGAAGTGGACATGCTAAAGCAGAACCTCGAGCAGTCCGAGCAAGAGCTCGGGCGTGTCAAGAAGCAGCTCGAGGACAAGGAAGGTAAGAAATACCTTGTTTAAATATATATATAAAAAGGTGCAATTGCAAAAAATGACAGGATTATCGTGGCTATTGTAGGGGCCACGTCTGAGGTGGTGACCCTTAAGCACGCGCTGCTCGAGGCCGAGAAGACGGCGGCCACGGAGCGCACCGAGCAGGAGAAGTATGAGGCCGAGGTTGGCAAGGTGCGGCAAGAGCTCCAGGCTCTCATGGAAAAACATGAGAGTTTGGAGCTTGACTCAAAGACGCGAGCGTCCAAGCTCGCGGTGGCTATTGAGAATGCCAAGTCTGCCAAGGCCGAATCCCAGAAGGCCCTCCAGGAGTTGGATGAGGTGAAGAAGATAGCGGCGGGTAAGGCATTCTTTATGTAAAGCAAACACATAAACGTAAGTTACTTGTTACTTACCCGAATCCGGAGCTCTCCAGGAGCGTTCGCAGATCTTCCCCGTAGCGTGTCCGATGCCGCCGCATTCTATCGGGCCGAGGAGGGCCACTCGATAGAGAAGGTGTTCAGCACAACGAACAAGGCAATCAGACTATAATGCGTGAACACTCTCACTTAGCCATAGAATTCTATAATTTTAAATTTCGGCGAAGCCCCTGGTATTTGGAAGACCGAGTTCGGGGCGCTATCCACGCCTTGGCCGGGCAGAGCCGACTCCTCGCTCTAAGCGGCATAAGTCTTTAGGGACTCGAAAAACCTCTCGAACAGCGACCAGCTCTCGCTTCATCATGACAGTCAATTTTAGCTTTCTCTACCGAGGTGCTCGACCCAGCTCAACTGGGGCACAATCGCAGTAGTTCTCCTAGTGCCACCTTAGCCGATATAGCGGAACGTAAGGCACCAAAACATAGGAGCCGGGCAAACCCAACATTTGACCAAAGACATGATTCAGAGCCGATGCATATAATGCTATAAGTTCGGGGTGCCGCACTTGTTAAAGTGTTTGGACTTCTCACACCATATTGAGGGGTACTAAAGCCCCTGGCGTATTTTGGCCGTACCAATGTGTACGGGTGCAACATGTCGTTTAAGGAACATATATTTGTAAAAATTAGTAATGCAAAAATAGACAAAAGCTATGCATTGTTTATTAAAAAGGGGTGCGATCAAAGCAGGACGATACAAATAATGCTATAAGCAAAAGGTTGGACTATGTAACATGTCCGTTCCAGGGGCAGGCTGCGGAATGGTATGCGAGACAGGTATACTGCTCGTTACAGAGACCACCTGTGAGTTCCGTAAGGCGGCATGGCTTGTCTGCTTCCCTGGTTCTTGCATCGTTTGTGCGATAATTGAACTGCCGAACAGGCCTTCCGAAGAATGGAGTGCTGAAAGTAAGATAAAATTAAAAAATCGGCAGCCCCTGGTGCGGTTTAAGCCGTGTTTCGGGCGTGCCGTGGTGGTGCCCCTCCCCCTGTACCCATGGTATTTCTAGAGCGTAGTTATGTATGCGAAGCACTGGTGTTGCATTTTTGCGAGGGCTGGGGTTGGGGCCGCATTGCTACGCCTGCTCGGAACGTGCCAGGCAGTCTTGTTGTAGGTTACTCCGGGCACGCTTGACGGTGTCTGGACGTTTAATGACCGGACTGGAGAATTGCCTAGAGAGGCTGCTTTGTGCTTCCGCTGCAAGGGCCGCCGTGTGCTCCTCCATTCGGAGGGAGCGTTCGGTGTTTCCATTGACCATGATTACTCCTTGAGGGCCTGGCATCTTGAGCTTAAGGTATGCATAGTGCGGTACCGCATTGAACTTGGTGAATGCGGTTCGCCCGAGCAGTGCGTGATAGCCACTGCGGAATGGGACTATGTCGAAGATTAACTCCTCGCTTCGGAAATTATCCGGAGATCCGAAGACCACTTCAAGTGTGACTGAGCCTGTACAGTTGGCCTCTACACCTGGTATTACACCTCTAAAGGTCGTTTTGGTGGGCTTAATCCTCGAGGGATCTATGCCCATTTTCCGCACTGTATCCTGGTAAAGCAGGTTTAGGCTGCTGCCGCCGTCCATAAGGACTCTAGTGAGGTGAAATCTGTCAATAATGGGGTCTAAAACCAATGCGGCGAATCCGCCATGACGGGTGCTAGTGGGATGGTCCCTTCGATCAAAGGTGATCGGGCAGGAGGACCATGGGTTGAACTTTGGGGCGACAGGCTCTACCGCGTATTCGTCCCTTAACGCGCGCTTCCGCTCCCTCTTGGGGATGTGGGTTGCGTATATCATGTTCACCGTCCGCACTTGTGGGGTAAAACCCTTCTGTCCACTGTTGTTCGGCGGTCGGGGCTCTTCATCGTCATCGCTATGCAGCCCCTTGTCTTTATTTTCGGCATTTAACTTGCCTGCCTGCTTGAACACCCAACAATCCCTGTTGGTGTGATTGGCCGGCTTTTCGGGGGTGCCATGTATATGGCACAAGCGGTCGAGTATTCGGTCCAAACTGGACGGGCCCCTAGGATTTCTGTTGAATGGCTTTTTCCGCTGACCGGATTTATAGCCTCTGAAACCGGCATTAACTGCCATATCCTCAGTATTGTCGCCGTTAATATGGTGCTTTTGCTTGTTGCGACGCGACCTGCCACTATTGTCCCTAGTATCCGAATTACCAGGGTTCTTGGTCATATTGTTGCTACGAGCAAGCCAGCTGTCTTCTCCCGTGCAAAAGCGGGTCATGAGTGTCGTGAGTGCTGCCATAGATTTCGGCTTTTCCTGTCCAAGGTGCCGGGCAAGCCACTCGTCACGGATATTGTGCTTGAAGGCTGCTAGGGCCTCTGTGTCCGGACAGTCGACTATTTGATTCTTCTTTCTTAGGAACCGTGTCCAGAATTGCCTAGCCGATTCCTCTGGCTACTGAATTACGTGGCTTAGGTCATCAGCGTCTGGTGGTCGCACATAAGTGCCCTGGAAATTGTCGAGTAATGTGGCTTCCAGGTCCTCCCAACAACTCATTGATCCTGCTGGCAAGCTGTTAAGCCAATGCCGAGCTGGTCCTTTAAGCTTGAGTGGGAGGTATTTGATGGCATGGAGATCATCGCCGCGGGCCATGTGGATATGAAGGAGATAATCCTCGATCCATACCGCAGGATCTGTTGTGCCATCATATGATTCAATGTTTACGGGTTTGAAACCCTCAGGGATTTGATGAGCCATTACTTCGTCTGTGAAGCATAGTGGGTGCGCGGCGCCTCTGTACTGGGCCATATCACGACGTAGCTCCAGTGAGCTTTGTCTACTGTGTTCGGCCCTACCGGATTTGTGTCCGGCGTGATGGTTATCGTCTCGAGTCATGGGGCGCCCACGCGATCCGTAGATCGATCTTGTTTGCCTTGCCTTGTCCTCCAACATATCTCGCAGGTCTGGCACATTTTCCCGTGCCTTGGTACGGGGTGCGGCTTGAGTGGAGGGCCAAAAGGCCTCTCTGTCACGGCCACGAGGTGGCCGGTCGGCCATATCAAGTGCTGGTGATGTAGGTTTGAGTGCTTCCTCCTCTAATTGGGGTAGCAACCTGCGCTTTGGGTAGCTCTTGGAGGGGCGTTCGAGTTTATGCTCTTCGGTCGCGAGGACTTCAGTCCATCTGTCGACTAGCAAATCTTGATCAGCTCTAAGCTGTTGCTGCTCTTTCTTGAGGCTTCTTGCCGTGGCCATAAGTCTGCATTGAAAACTCTCTTGCTCGACGGGATCCTCTGGCACGATGAATTCATCGTCGTCGAGGCTTGCCTCGTCTTCGGAGGGAGGCGTATAGTTATCGTCCTCGACCTCTCTGTCTGCCGCTCTCTCATGAGGGCTGGCTTCTCCATCCTGCTGTGCTGAATCTTGCTGGAGGGGGTTTTCTTCGGCGCTCTCCGGAGTATTATTATCTCCCGTGCTGGAATCGCCGTATTTGTTTTGGCGGGATTTTGAGCGGCGCCGCTGACGCCGGCGCTTAGGATGTTTCTTGGAGGGGTCATCCTCCGCTGTTCCATCGCCATCTCCTTCTTTTGGGGTGTCCACCATGTATATGTCATATGACGAGGTGGCTTTCCAGGGCCCAATAGGCGCTGGTTCTTCATCGTCTCCTGCATCGGCATCCATGTCGTCGATGTCTTTGAAGTCGAGGTCGAGGATGTCGGTTAAATCGTCGACAGTGGCTACAAAGTGGGTGGTGGGTGGGCTTTGAATTTCTTCATCATCCGTATCCCAACCTTGCTGACCGTAGTTCGGCCAGGGCTCTCCTAGTAGAGAGAGAGAGACTTTAGTGACTTCAGAATATCGCCGAAAGGCGAGTGCTGAAAGATATTCGCGGCGGTAAACTCCATGATCGGCGCCCAATCGGATTCGATCGGCAGGGGCGCGGAGGATTCGGAGTCCGGAGAGGAGTCCGGTTCCCTGGAGTCACGAGTCTCGCGGAGTGCGGGGCTGGTGTTCGGCTCGATTGCTGTTGGGATCGCAGCCCCCGAGGCGGCGTCCAACCACCCATCCTCGATCGGCGCAATAGGCTCCGAATTAAGGGTCGAAGCCGATGCGAGTGCGGCCTCCAGGGCACTGTTCGGCGGCAGAGCTAGATCATGCTCGTCATGACAGTGCGGCGCGCTCGGCAGTGGCTCGAATCCGTCGAAGATCAAGTCCCCGCGGACGTCAGCCATGTAGTTTACACTTCCAAATCTGACCTGACGGCGAGGGGCATAGCTTTCGATCTGCTCCAGATGGCCAAGTGAATTGGCCCGCAGTGCGAAGCCGCCGAAGATGAAGATCTGTCCGGGGAGGAAGGTCTCACCCTGGACTGCATCGCTATTGATGATCGTAGGAGCCATCAAGCCTAACGGTGACGACATAGAGGAACTCTCAATGAAAGCACCAATGTCGGTGTCAAAACCGGCGGATCTCGGGTAGGGGGTCCCGAACTGTGCGTCTAGGCCAGATGGTAATAGGAGGCAAGGGACACGAAGTTTCACCCAGGTTCGGGCCCTCTTGATGGAGGTCAAACCCTACGTCATGCTTGATTAATATTGATGATATGGGTAGTACAAGAGTAGATCTACCACGAGATCACAGAGGCTAAACCCTAGAAGCTAGTCTATGGTATGATTGTTGTGTATGAATGTGTTGTCCTACGGACTAGAACCCTCCAGTTTATATAGACACCGGATAGGGTTACATAGAGTCGGTTACAATGGTAGGAGATCCACATATCCGTATCGCCAAGCTTGCCTTCCACGCCAAGGAAAGTCCCTTCCGGACACGGGACGAAGTCTTCAATCTTGTATCTTCATAGTCCAGGAGTCCGGCTGAAGGTATAGTCTGGCCATCCGGACACCCCCTAATCCAGGACTCCCTTAGTGCTCCTGGATGTTTTCAGGGTACATGGGTATATATAGGAGGAAGAAGTAGGTCGGTGGAGCTGCAAGGGGCCCACGAGGGTGGGGGGCGCGCCTAGGGGGGCAGGCACACCTCCCTGCCTCGTGGCCTCCTCGCTTCTTTCTTGACGTCCACTCCAAGTCCTGTGGATCACATTTCTTCCAAAAATAACTCTCCCGAAGGTTTCATTTCGTTTGGACTCCGTTTGATATTCCTTTTCTGCGAAACACTGAAATAGGCAAAAAACAGCAATTTGCACTAGGCCTTCGGTTAATAGGTTAGTCCCAAAAATAATATAAAAGTGCTTAGTAAAGCCCGTTAAACACCCAAAACAGATAATATAATAGCATGGAACAATCAAAAATTATAGATACATTGGAGACGTATCAAGCATCCCCATGCTTAATTCCTGCTCGTCCTCGAGTAGGTAAATGATAAAGATAGAATTCTTGATGTGGAATGCTACCTAGCATATTTCTCAATGTAATTTCCTTTATTGTGGCATGAATGTTCATATCCAAAAGATTCAAGACAAAAGTTTAATATTGACATGAATATAATAATACTTCAAGCATACTAACAAAGCAATCATGTCTTCTCAAAATAACATGGCCAAAGAGAGTTATCCCTACAAAATCATATAGTATCGCGATGCTCTATCTTCATCACACAAAGTATTTAATCATGCACAACCCCGATGACAAGCCAAGCAATTGTTTCATACTTTTGATGTTCTCAAACTTTTTCAATCTTCGCGCAATACAGGAGCGTGAGCCATGGACATAGCACTATATGTGGAATAGAATGGTGGTTGTGGAGAAGACAAAATGGAGAAGATAGTCTCACATCAACTAGGCATATCAACGGGCTATGGAGATGCCCATCAATAGATATCAATGTGAGTGAGTAGGGATTGCCATGCAACTGATGCACTAGAGCTATAAGTGTATGAAAGCTCAAAAAGGAAACTAAGTGGGTGTGCATCCAACTCGCTTGCTCACGAAGACCTAGGGCATTTTGAGGAAGCCCATCATTGGAATATACAAGCCAAGTTCTATAATGTAACATTCCCACTAGTATATGAAAGTGACTACATAAGAGACTCTCTATCATGAAGATCATGGTGCTACTTTGAAGCACAAGTGTGGTAAAAGGATAGTAACATTGTCCCTTCTCTCTTTTTCTCTCATTATTTTTTTATTTGGGCCTTTTTCTCTTTTTTTATGGCCTCATTTTTTTCTTCTTTTTCTCTTCGTCCGGAGTGTCATCCTGACTTGTGGGGGAATCATAGTCTCATCATCCTTTCCTCACTTGGGACAATGCTCTAATAATGATGGTCATCACACTTTTATTTACTTACAACTCAAAAATTACAACTGAATACTTAGAACAAAATATGACTCTATGTGAATGCCTCCGGCGGTGTACCGGGATATGAAATGAATCAAGAGTGACACGTATGAAAGAATTATGAATGGTGGCTTTGCCACAAATACGATGTCAACTACATGATCATGCAAGGCAATATGACAATGATGAAGCGTGTCATAATAAACAGAACGGTGGTAAGTTGCATGGCAATATATCTCAGAATGGCTATGGAAATGCCATAATAGGTAGGTATGGTGGCTGTTTTGAGGAAGGTATATGGTGGGTGTATGATACCGGCGAAAGGTGCGCGGTATTAGAGAGGCTAGCAATGGTAGATGGGTGAGAGTGCGTATAATCCATGGACTCAACATTAGTCATAAAGAACTCACATACTTATTTCAAAAATCTATTATTTATTGAAACGAAGTACTACGCGCATACTCCTAGGGGGATAGATTGGTAGGAAAAGACCATCACTCGTCCCCGATCGCCACTCATAAGGAAGACAATCAATAAATAAATCATGCTCTGACTTCATCACATAACGGTTCACCATACGTGCATGCTACGGGAATCACAAACTTTAGAAAAAGTATTTCTAAAATTCATAACTACTCAACTAGCACGACTCTAATATCACCATCTTCATATCTCAAAACAATTATCAAGTATCAAACTTCTCATAGTATTCAATGCACTTTATATGATAGTTTTTATTATACACATCTTGGGTGTTCATCATATTAGGATTAATTTTATAGCCAGAGCAAACTACCATGCTGTTATAAAAGACTCTCAAAATAATATAAGTCAAGCATGAGATATCAATAATTTCTATAAAATAAACCACCACCGTGCTCTAAAAAGATTTAAGTGAAGCACTAGAGCAAAATTATCTAGCTCAAAAGATATAAGTGAAGCACATAGAATATTCTAATAAATTCCGATTCATGTGTGTCTCTCCCGAAAGGTGTGTACAACAAGGATGATTGTGGTAAACTAAAAATCAAAGACTCAAATCATACAAGACGCTCCAAGCAAAACACTTATCATGTGGTGAATAAAAATATAGCCTCAAGTAAAGTTACCGATAGACGAAGACGAAGGAGGGGATGCCTTCTGGGGCATCCCCAAGCTTAGGCTTTTGGTTGTCCTTGAATTTTACCTTGGGGTTCCTTGGGAATCCCCAAGCTTAGGCTCTTACAACTCCTTATTCCATAATCCATCAAATCTTTACCCAAAACTTGAAAACTTCACAACACAAAACTTAACAGAAAATCTTATGAGCTCCGTTTGTATAAGAAAACAAATCACCACTTAAAGGTACTGTAATGAACTAATTATTTATTTATATTGGTGTTAAACCTACTGTATTCCAACTTCTCCATGGTTTATACCCTCCGATACTAGCCATAGATTCATCAAAATAAGCAAACAACACACGTAAACAGAATCTGTCAGAAACAGAATAGTCTGTAGTAATCCATATCAAACGTATACTTCTGTAACTACAAAAATTCTAAAATAAATTTTTGACGTGAGGAATTTGTCTATTAATCATCTGCAAAAGTAATCAACTAAATAGCACTCTCCAGTAAAGAGTTTTAGCTAATCTTGTGAGCGCTAAAGTTTCTGTTTTTTACAGCAAGATCATAAAGACTTCACCCAAGTCTTCCCAAAGGTTCTACTTGGCACAAACACTAATTAAAACAGAAAACCACATCTAAACAGAGGCTAGATGAATTATTTATTACTAAACAGAACCAAAAAGCAAGAAAACAAAAATAAAATTGGGTTGCCTCCCAACAAGCGCTATCGTTTAACGCCCCCAGCTAGGCATAAAGGCAAGAATAGATCTAGGTATTATCATAATAATGATAAGGTAAATCGCGAAAACTCCTCTCGTATTCCCTACGTCCAGCAGCAAGTTTTCTTTGTGCAAGCAAAATAATCAAAAGGGTTAAATTTAATGGGACAAAAGTCCCCAAGATCAAGCTTGGGAGGTATGGGTTCCTCCTTTGGCCCTTTATATTGCACAACCAATTCATCATTATAAGCGTTCTTTTGGCAAAAAGTTATGAGCCTTCGTTCAAGAAAAAACCCTAACCCATTGTTCTGAATAGCAAAATCATCATTGAGTTCAGAAATTCTATCAACTAGAACATCGGTAGGAACCTTCTTTCTAAGGTTTTTATTGTAGGCGACATGATCTAAAGATCGTAGACGCATTAAGTCTTCTTGATTAAAAAGGATAGCTTCTATGGGAGGACGTCCAGCGTCCACCCTATAATGCGCAAAAATTTCATTGGCTTCTTTCATTATAAATCTAAACTCGTGAGCCAAAAAGATAGTAGTTGCTCGCTTAACAGAAGAGTGCTCAATATTGGAAAATTCTAGAAAAATCCTTCGAGTGCAAGGATGAATATGAATAAACTGTCTTTCAAGTTCAAGTACGAGCAAAGTTATAGCATCCGCAAGACTACTAGTTCTATGAAGGATAGATCCACCCATAGTGGGTAAAGCACCTGCACAAGTAAACAAATCTCGAATAACACCTTTTCCAATAATATTACCACTTCCGATTCAAAACTTTTTAGTATGTAAGATAGTGAGTTCTTCAGGAGGATCATCAAAAGCATCAAATTTTTCCATGTTATTACTATTGTCCTTATCAATGATAACCTCCCCAGATTCAGGCATAATGGCAGTAAATACAAGGAACAAGCAAAGGAGAAAGCGAATGGAAAAGAGGGCAAATAAAATGGCAAGGGTGAAGTGGGAGAGAGGAAAACGAGAGGCAAATGGCAAATAATGTAATGCGAGGGATAATAGTTGTGATGGGTACTTGGTATGTCTTGGCTTGACTTGGCAACTGCGCCAGAGATGGCTAGATGCTGGAAGATGAAAACTTGACTTGACTTAGCGTAAGCCTCCCCGGCAACAGCGCTAGAAATCCTTCTTGCTACCTCTTGAGCTTGCGTTGTTTTTTCCCTTGAAGACAAAAGGGTGATGCAGCAAAGTAGCTTAAGTATTTCCCTCAGTTTTTGAGAACCAAGGTATCAATCCAGTAGGAGGTTATGCACAAGTCGCCTTATACCTGCACAAACAAATAAGAACCTTGCAACCAACGCGATAAAGGGGTTGTCAATCCATTCACGGCCACTTAAAAAAGTGAGATCTGATAGAGATAATAAGATAAATATTTTTGGTATTTTTATGATATAAACTGAAAGTAAAGAATGCAAAGTAAAAATAGATTGGAAACTTATATGATGGAAAATAGACCCGGGGGCCATAGGTTTCACTAGTGGCTTCTCTCAAGATAGCATAAGTATTACGGTGGGTGAACAAATTACTATCAAGCAATTGATTGAAAAGTGCATAATTATGAGAATATCTAGGCATGATCATGTATATAGGAATCATGTCTGTGACAAGTAGACCAGAACTATTCTGCATCTACTACTATTACTCCACACATCGACTGCTATCCAGCATGCATCTAGAGTATTAAGTTCATAAGAACGGAGTAACACATTAGGCAAGATGACATGATGTAGAGGGATAAACTCAAGAAATATGATATAAACCCCATCTTTTTATCCTCGATGGCAACAATACAATACGTGCCTTGCTTCCCCTGCTGTCACTGGGAAAGGACACCATAAGATTGAACCCAAAGCTAAGCACTTCTCCCATTGCAAGAAAGATCAATCTAGTAGGCCAAACCAAACTGATAATTCGAAGAGACTTGCAAAGATAACCAATCATACATAAAATAATTCAGAGGAGATTCAAATATTGTTCATAGATAATCTTGATCATAAACCCACAATTCATCGGATCTCGACAAACACACCACAAAAAGAGTTACATCGAATAGATCTCCAAGAAGACCGAGGAGAACTTTGTATTGAAATCCAAAGAGAGAGAAGAAGCCATCTAGCTAATAACTATGGACCCGGATGTCTGTGGTAAACTACTCACACATCATCGGAGAGGCTATGGTGTTGATGTAGAAGCCCTCCGTGATCGATTCCCACTCCGGCGGAGCACCAGAAAAGGCCCCAAGATGGGATTTCACGGGTACAAAAGGTTGCAGCGGTGGAAATAGGGTTTCTTGGTGCTCCTAGATGTTTTTGGGGTACATGGGTATATATAGGAGGAAGAAGTAGGCCGGTTGAGCTGCGAGGGGCCCACGAGGGTGGGGGCGTGCCCAGGGGGGCAGGCGCGCCTCCCTGCCTCGTGGACTCCTTGCTTTTTCTTGACGTCCACTCCAAGTCCTTAGGATCATGTTTGTTCCAAAAATAACTCTCCCGAAGGTTTCATTCCGTTTGGACTCCATTTGATATTCCTTTTCTGCGAAACACTAAAATAGGCAAAAAACAACAATTTGCACTGAGCCTTCGGTTAATAAGTTAGTCCCAAAAATAATATAAAAGTTCTTAGTAAAGCCCATTAAACATCCAAAACAGATAATATAATAGCATGGAACAATAAAAAATTATAGATACGTTGGAGACGTATCAGTCCACTGTTTTTCTGAAGAAGAAAAATGATTACGGCAAGTGTTTCCACTCTTACGACGGAGGAGTGCGAAACACGGCAGCCACTTGAACTTACACGGTGCTCCTACTACTAGGCATGTGCAGTGGTTCATACGTCAGTACTACATAATCTTGTTGCTAGTGTAGTAAGATATGACGATAACAAATGATGTTTTGCACATGTCAACTATATGAACAGTAATGTAACATATATAGTACCCCTTTTTTGACTGTCCGGTCGAGAATGAATGGTGAGATCAATGTTAACAGAACTAGGTCTACAGCGCATGGAGAGTATGGTGCTACAGTACTCCATGGAACATGAACCATATGAAGCACGAATCAGTGTTAGGTAGGGTGTATGAAGGGTGCACGGGATGGGAGCAAAAGTTCCATTCTCGACCCACTTTTGGGTGTTTGGTAGAGTGCATGAAGGGTGCATGAGTCCACACTAGTAGGTTAACACAAATACGCTAGGAGCATGCATGAAGAGGGGTGCTGAGATGACCATGCACGGAGAAGGAACAACTATATTGAGATGAGAATGCAACCAAACACACCCACACGCTTTGTGCTACAGTGACTGATCTCCACTGTCTGAGTTTGATCCAACGGTCATGTTGCGCCGAGACATGGACATGCCCATGCAGAGGATGCCTAAACACCACCGAAGTCCCTCTGCTTCTCGAGGCGCACGACGTTCGTGATCTAGGGTGCAACCGCCCGCAGAGCCTGCTCCCGGTCGACGGGAGCCAGCTCGTCAAAGACGGCATCCAATGGCACGAATGGATTCCGGTCACGAAGCCCTGAGAGGATTCGCCCATCAATGGTGACGGCAGCCCACAGCCCCTCCTTGTCTAGACCCGCCCCCACCATCACGCGGAGACGGCTCAGCTCCTTGGAGATATAGGTGAAGAAGGAGACCAGTTCAGGAAGCCTCAGCTCGTTGAAGTCGACGGGGTGGTCGAACGGGTTTAGCCCGATGGCCAGCATGGTCGCGCTGGCACAATGGTAGGCATCGCGCAGCCGCAACACGTGCGTGGCAACATGGTCCACCAAGTGGCTGAGGCGATCCTAGACATCGTCATGATCGGCACGCTCGCACTCCAGCCGGCTCACCTGACGGGCTATCGTATCTCCCGCTTTCTGCAACAACGCCGTCGATGCCTCGAGCATCTTTGTGGTGGATGCCTGCCACTTTTGAATCTCCCTGAACTCCTGCACATAAAGGAGGAGCATGGCACTCCTCTCCTCCTTGAGCTCACGGAGCTCCACGTCCTTGGCCCTGAGCTCCGCATCCTTGGCCTGGAGCTCCTGTGTCAGACGCCTCACCTTAGACTCCGTGATCTGCTGTGCCGCCATGGCACCAGGTAGAAGCAATGGGGAGAGGAAGCAAAGGGGGCGAAATGGCAAAAAGGCAATGCAATCTACAGGAAGGCGGAGAGAGCCAGCCGAGGAGCGGGGTGAATCATTTGGTTTTCACCATGGGAAAACACCAGTCGACGAATTTTCACATCAGGGAGCAGTGGGTTTTACAGGCGGAGTCATCATGACTAATTGCTGCCGCGCCTACTCTGTCAATCAAAAAAATTAAAAATCCTGCTGCGCCTGCTCCTGTCAATCAAAAAATTAAAAATCCTGCCGCGCATGCCACACCCTACCACAAGGAGATAAAAAAGGGATGAAAAAACAAATGTGGCAACGGCCTAGCTAATCGGTCGCACTAGCCCAACTAGCTAGCCACCGTGCTTCACTGATGTACTCGGCGAGAAAGGTGGTCTTTCATGATTTGACGACTCATTTACTTGCTTCGGCGTTACAACCGAGGAGGACCTAGAAAACGTGCGGTAGGGCGTCCCAAGTCTTGGCAAGGAAGAATATATGCGTGCACCACCCGGGAGGACCCCGAAACCGCGTGGTAGGGTGTGCCACGTCTCGGCACAGAGGAAAAATGTGCGTGTAAAAAGATACTGTATCAGACGTACTACCTATGGTTCGACCTCAGTACCTAGCCAGTTAGTCGAAAACACCCCACTAGCCACACAGCTTCATCATGCTAACGTGGCACGGAGGATAGGTGTGGTTAGCTCCATCTCGACCAGCGATAATGTCTCTTGTTCTAGGCGATTTTTCTATTTTCCAAGATTTTTTTAGTTATAATAACACCATAGCAAGCTAGCGCCGCTCTTCGTGTGTGCCCGTGCGTCTAAAGGTTAGACGATGGATATGAGAGAGAGATCGAGACCTGGGACCCACTAGTAACTGAGTGAACGGTCATGCACGTGTTGACGAGCCACTCCCTCTAATCTACTCAATGTAATACTATATAAAATCAAGTTATGGGACAAAGCCAACAACCGTTGTTGTTTCAGGCTATCGACTTACGCTTTGTAGTCTAGGTTGCTAGTTTGAATCTCGTCTTTCAGATTTGTTAGTTTTAGGTCCAAATTTGATCAATGACAAGTGGGACCCTTGTGTGTTGTTATGATATTTCAGTGTAGGATGGTTTTTTTGAACAAACACTTGCGTGGTTAGACAAGTAGCGGCACGAGTTACACGTATTTTGCAAGTTTAGGAACAGAAATGGCAGCGACATAGAATATCACATCCACCCCACAACTTAGATGCTATAGTGATATGAGTTTTTACATCATTGGAACTGAGATTTGACACGTCTCCAACGTATCTATAACTTTTGATTGTTCCATGCTATTTTATTATCAATCTTGGATGTTTTATAATCATTTTATATCATTTTTTGGTACTAACCTATTGACATAGTGCCAAAGGCCAGTTGTTGTTTTCTGCATGTTTTTTACATTGCAGGAAATCAATATCAAATGGAGTCCAAATGCCCCGAAACTATTTTTGTGATTTTTTATGGGCCATAAGGAAGGCAATGGGCCCTGGTTGCACCTGGGAAGTGCCCCGAGGGGGCACAATACACCAATGCGCGCCAGGAGGCCCAGGCGCACCCTGGTGGGTTGTGCCCACCTCAGGCACCCCCTGGACCGCCTCTTTGCTCTATAAATACCCCAATATTCTAGAAACCCTAGGGGAGTCGACGAAATATTCATCCAGCCTCCACAGAGTCTAGAACCACCAGATCCAATCTAGACACCGTCACAGAGGGGTTCACCACTTCCATTGGTGCCTCTCCGATGATGCGTCAGTAGTTCTTTGTAGACCTCCGGGTCCATAGTTAGTAGCTAGATGGCTTCCTCTCTCTCGCTGGATTCCCAATACAGTGGTCTCTTGGAGATCCATATGATGCAACTCTTTTTGCGGTGTGTTTGTTGGGATCTGATGAACTTCGAGTTTATGATCAGTTATACGTTTTTATATCCATGAAAGTTATTTGAGTTTCTTTGATCTCTTATATCCATGATCTCTTCTAGCCTCGTATTTCTTCTCCGTTATTTGGGTTTTGTTTGGTCAACTTTATCTATTTATCTTGCAATGGTAAGAGGTGCCCGGTAGTGGGTTCGATCTTACAGTGCTTGATCCCAGTGATAGAAAGGGAACCGACACGTATGTATCGTTTCTACTAAGGATAAAAAGACGAGATCTATATCTACCGCCATATAGATAAACAGATCTTGTCTACATCATGTCATCTTTCTTAATGCATTACTCCGTTTTTCCATGAACTTAATACACTAGATGCATGCTGGATAGCGGTTGATGTGTGGAGTATTAGTACTAGATGCAGGCAGGAGTCGGTCTACTAATCTTGGACGTGATGCCTATGTATTGATCATTGCCTAGATATCGTCATAATTATTTGAAGTTCTATCAATTGCCCAACAGTAATTTTTTTACCCACCATTTGCTATTTTTCTCGAGAGAAGCCACTAGTGAAACCTACGGGCCCCGGGTCTTCTTTCTCATATATTTGCCTTGCGATCTACTTTTCCTTTGCATTTTTATTCAGATCTATTAAACCAAAAAATACAAAAATACCTTGCTGCACTTTTATTTATTTGCGATCTATTATTTCAACCTATTCCAAATTTTCTCCCGTCAACTTGCCAATTTCTGGCGCCGTACCCTGGAAGGGATTGACAACCCCTTTAACACGTCGGGTTGCGAGGTGTTGTTATTTGTGTGCAGGTGCTGCTTACGTTGTGCTTGCTTGGTTCTCCTACTGGTTCGATACCTTGGTTTCATAACTGAGGGAAATATCTACCGTTTTTGTGCTACATCATCCTCTCCTCTTGGGGAAATACCAACGTAGTAACAGAAGACATCAAGATCCAATGGCTTGGGAGTAGTCTTTGTAATTATGCATAATTTCCAAACTCTCCAAGGTTTTTTTGCAAATAAAACATCCAGGTCTCGCGTGTGCCGCTGCATCTTGGATCCAACGGCTCGTTGCTCATATTAGGTGCTCCCCATAGCTTAATTAGCCGCTACGGTGATATGAGCATCTAGGTCGTATGATCTGTGATCAGATGCCACATGCGTAGTACTTGTACTTTCTGTGCAATTCCCAAACTCTCTCAGGCGTATATTGCAAAAACATTCAAACCTCCTACTTTGAGCCGTCAGATCTCTGGGAACTCGTATCACCATACAATCTATGGTGCGGGAGCACCTCATATTCTCCCGTGTGAGAAAACATCCGGTGCTCTCGCAACTTGGATGCTACGATGATACGAGCTTCGAGGTCATTCGATCTGAGATCCAATGGCATCTGAGCCGTCTTTGTGCTTGTAAGTAGTGGCCGAACTCTTTGGGGCTTTTCCGCAAAAAAAATTCAAACCACTGAGGAGTTGTTGGATCACAAATCCAACGGCTCCGAAGAGCTTGTATCACCAAAGCATCTAAGGCGTGGTAGAACATGATATTCTTACATATAGGAGAATATGAGGTCCTCCTTCATCTTATATGCTACGGTGATACAAGCTTCGAGGTCGTTGGATATGGGATCCAAGGGCATCTGAGTAGTTTTTGTACAAATTGTGTGCAATTCTCAAACTCGTTAAGGTTTCCTGTAAAAATATTAAGACATCATGTGAGCTGCTATATCTCAGATCTACAAGCTCCAAGCAACTCGTATCAGCATATAGCATCTAAGGTGTCGGGGCACATGATATTCTCCCGGGGAGGAGGGGGGTGCACAAGGAATCGGTGTTTGAGAGGGAGAAGACAAATATAATGTTCAAATAACACAATCTAAACAATCCTAAACGGAGCTTCACAATTTTATCTAAGGTCGAGGGGTTAACCCCCGACAATCTACATAGCTCCGCCTAAACACAACATTTGCATGTATGTAGTACTAGACTTAATATTCATGTTTCAGTTTCTTGTTCATTTTAAATATTGAATTGAGGACCATACATGTCTTACATTTTACTCCCTTCGTTCCTAAATATTAGTGTTTTTAGATATTTCAAATGGACTGCCACATACAGATGTATATAGACATATTTTAGTGTAGATTCACTCATTTTGCTCCATATGTAGTCACTTGTTGAAATCTCTAAAAGACAAATATTTAGGAACAGAAGGAGTATTTTTTAATTCGTGTCATACATGCATGGTTTGGAAAAATAGATGCACTATACTTACTGGATTGTTGCTGTATTTGTGTGTGTGTGTGTGTGGCCATATGCTTGATACATACAAATTTTTCTCACCACCATACCGTTCATCTTTTAAATTTGAATTTGCAATGAAAAACTTACTAGGGATACTGTCAGGACCCCGATCCTAAGTCACACCGATCTAGCATTGAACATATCATATCACTTTGCGGCCTCACGCACGGTATTCCGACGGGTGCCACCTTACCTGGCCCGGGACCATTTGCGCCTTTTGGCTCACGTATATGATAGTGTCACTAGCATCCATATGACAGAGAACCCGGGCCGACATGACTAGTCGTGAACCCAAAGTGGCACTAACTTACAGGAACAGGCATACATGACCCAACAACGAACGTGTCGGTCATCAACATTTGAACCCAAGTCGTAGCAAGCTACAAGGACTTACAGGAACAACGTGCGACATTTCTCCGAAGGGACAGACATAGGAACGAAGAAGGACACATGCCGGCCAGCCTAAGTGTTCTGGAGCAGTAGCAAGCTACCATGGCTCAGTGGAAACACTAGGAGACATTTCCCGGTAAGAGAGGCTACCAAGGATAAACAACTAGGTTGTCGGATCCCACACATGCCAAGCATTTCAAAATCATACACACAATATGCTCGATATGTGCAAATACAACATGGCATCACAACAAAACTCTACGGCTCAAAGTATTTATTTAAAAGGCTCCGAAGAGTCATACATAGTAAGAATTACAATCATGGGTCACATGACCCAACATACAGAGCATACAGGCAACGGAAGCATAACATGTCTGAGTATAGACAACTACAAATGAGAAAGGCTATGAAGTCTAACTATCTACAAGACCCTCCCAAGGGTACAGGATCGTAACTGAGGTAACAAGCTAAACGTCGAAGTCCACACAGAACTAATAGTGAGACTGAAGTCTCTCTGCAAAAACATAAATTAAGCAAATGTGAGTGCAAATGTACCCAGCAAGACTTACATCAGAACTAGCTACATATGCATCAGTATCAACAAAGGGGTGGTGGAGTTTAACTGCAGCAAGACAACTTTGACTCAGTGGCTATCCTGAACTACGACTGCAAGTAACTCTTTTGAGGTGGCGCACACGAGTCCACATATTCACCATATCAATACACCACTATGGATCCGCTCCCGTCTCCCTACAAGAATGCCATCCATAGCACTCACGCTTATCTTGCGCATTTTAGAGTATCCACTTTCACTTGTCTATGAACTGTATAGGCAACCCAGAAGTCCTTTACCGCGGACGCGGCTATTCGAATAGATCATTTATAACCCTGCAGGGGTGTACTTCTTCACACATGTTTCCACCACTTAGTGTCTGCACAAGATATGTCCTCGACAGACTTCAAGCGAAAGCCGACGTGGGTGTAGACCATGATTTGACTAACCATACAAGTCCCTAGTCCAAGTTTATCTCCTATTCAGGTTCCATCCGCAGGGAGTCTGGCTGAGGTTTCCACTACGGCCCTGAATGATGTGTGCAGGGTTCCCAAGGCACCAAACGGGTGACTCGGTACACCGGGCCACGTGCCTACCGCATCACAGCCCACCCCTCGGGCCAACATTGTGCACGGTCTCCAGCATACTACAAACACCAGAAACTACTTGCAACTCCTGGACAGAGGACAGGGGGTTAATAAGTCGAGTGGGGTCATATTTTAGGGCCCAACATGTGGTAGTAGCTGTCCATGGATCACAAACACAAAACTCAGTTCCCGAGGACGGTTTCAATGAGACAACCCACCATGTACTCTGACATGGCCTCTCACCGCTACCTTTACCAAATCGTGTTGACACACTTAACTCTCAATAGTAGGACATGTTCACCACATTCCAATTCATCCCCGACGAATCAGACCTGACTCAACTCTAAGCAGTAGCAGACATGAGAACAAGCATGAATGAGTAGGCACATCAGGGCTCAAACAACTCCTACTCATGCTAGTGGGTTTCATCTATTTACTATGGCAATGACGGGTCATGCAGAGGAAAGGGGTTCAACTACCGCAACATGTAACAGTTGAATCATTGTTGTCCTAATGTAGTAAAAGAGAGCAGAAGTGAGAGTGTGGGATTGTATTGGAATGAACAATGGGTTTTTGCTTGCCTGGCACTTCTGAAGATAGTATAGTTCTTCATTAGTGTCATCGATTTCATCGTCGTAACCACTTCTACTGAGAGGGGACAAATACCGGCAACAGAGAAGGAACACAATCAATGCAATGCAACAATATGATCCATGATCATGACATGGCAATATGTTGTGGTTTGAGCTAATGCAGCTAGCAATGATTTAAATGAAGTTGGTTTGAACCCAAGGTTCAAATTCAAACTCCATATGTGAAATTGAAATGCCATTTATATGATTTGTCCTAAACAGCAGCCATAAGTTGTTCTAACATGCATGAAAATTGTACAAATGGAAAGATTGGATTTCCGATAATTTTTCATATATAAATTATTTCATTTGGAGTTACAGTTGATTTTCTATGATTTTTAGAAGTTGAGGCAAATTTCTAAATTTAATAAATCATTTCTGATTTATTTAAAATCCAAAATACAGTTTACTGCATCAACAGCTAGTTAACATGTTAATTAATAGTAAGATTAGTCCTAAACTAAAAGTGTCAGCACGCAGGGCCCACATGTCAGCGACTCACTAAGAGTCAATACTGGTCAAACTGACCGGCGGTTAGCCTCTGATGGCATCCAGATGCGGCGGAGGCGTCGGAGATGTTTCTCCGGCGACCATTTGGATGGAGGAGGCCACGGGCAAGGAGCTGGGGCTCGTCCGCGTCGTTAGGAGCAAACGAGAGGGGCGGGGTGTAAGGGCATATTTATCCCTAAGTGTTTTGGTGATTGATGACAACACATTTGTGGACTAATCGTGTGCCTTGAGTATTCCAGACACTTCATTGCTAGGCACAAGACGGTTGGGTGCCCCTCGAAGACTGATGAAGATGGTGTCTTTTCTATGTTTCTTTTTGGTGGATTTGAGTCATAGGAAAGCCGTACTATTAAGAGGGGGTCCGCGTTGGAAAGGTTTGGGTGGAATCATCACGTACACGTCTCCTTCTTGTCCCCTCCTTTTTTCCTTGGAGCTTCCTCCATTTTCTTGCCTTCCTTGTCTGGCTGCTGTGGTTCGTCGCAGTAGTACTGCTCCCAGGAAAACGGTAGTACCGTAGGCATCCGCGGTAGTACCGCGCGGTGGCGCGGTAGTACCGCAGGTGCCCACGATAGTACCGCTCCCCTGGAGCCGCACTACCGCTGCCCACCAGGCTAGTGCCGCCCCTTTGCGATAGTAGGGGCGGATGTAATTTTTTACATCCGCACCTACCGCGGTAGTACCGTTTTCGCCGAGCAGTAGTACCGCGCTATGCAGTCAGGCAGTAGTACCGCCCCTCGGCGGTACTACTGTGTCGGGTTTCTGCTACTTCCGTTTCTTTGTGGAAGTAGGCACGGAAGTTCCCTTCCCCCTAGCAGGGGTTTTTTGCCTTGCGGTAGTACCGCATGGGGGGAGCGGTAGTACCGCGCGTGCGGAAGTACTGCCCCCATCTCCTTCTCGTCTATTTATCTTTACTATCCCGGGGGTTGTGGCAGTACCGTGGGTTGGTACGATAGTACCGCACAGCCGTGCGGTAGTACCGCTTGGTTGCAAGCAGTAGTACTGTGTGGCCTTGCGGTAGTACCGCTGGCCAGGCGCAGTAGTACCACTGGCCGCGGACTGGTTGGTGGGTAACGGTTTGATCCTTGTCCCACACTATATAAGGGGTCCCCTTCTTCCCCATTGACTCACCTCTTCCACCCCTAAGCTCCATTATTGCTCTAAGCTCCATTTTCGCCCAATCTCACTCCCTAGCCGACCAAACTTGTTGATTTGCTCGGGAGTGGTTGAGAAGGCCTTGATCTACACTTCCACCAAGAGATATTTGATTCCCCCCACTAATCCCTTGCAGATCTTGTTACTCTTGGGTGTTTGAGCATCCTAGACGGTTGAGGTCACCGCGAAGCCATAGTCCATTGTGGTGAAGCTTCGTGGTGTCGTTGGGAGCCTCCAATTGAGTTGTGGAGATTGCCCCAACCTAGTTTGTAAAGGTTCGGTCGCCGCCTCCAAGGGCACCAATAGTGGAATCACGGCATCTCGCATTGTGTGAGGTCGTGAGGAGAATACGGTGGCCCTAGTGGCTTCTTGGGGAGCATTGTGCCTCCACACCGCTCCAACGGAGATGTACTTCCTCTCAAAGGGAAGGAACTTCGGCAACACATCCTCGTCTCCACCGTCTCCACTCTTGGTTATCTTGTGCCTTTACTTGTGCAAGCTTATTTGTTTCATATATCTTGCTTGCTTGTGTTCCTATCTGTTTTGCATCATATAGGTTGCTCACCTAGTTGCATATCTAGACAACCAACTTTGATGCAAAGTTTAAATTGTTAAAGAAAAGCTAAAAATTGTTAGTTGCCTATTCACCCCCACCCTCTAGTCAACCATATCAATCCTTTCAATTGGTATCAGAGCCTCGTCTCTTTATTAAGGACTTTATCGTCCAAAGAGTATGGTTGATACCGTAGACGGTGTGGAGGAACACTCCGGTGTGAATCCGACCTCGTCTACGGGCGATGGGGGAACCTCGGTCTCCCGTGAGGAGTTCGATGTGGCCTTAGAGACATTGAAAACCTCCATGACGACCGAAGTTGAAAGCATGTTTACTAAATTTCTTGAGGGGCTTAAACTATCCACCGCACCGTTAAAAGTGGGTGACCCCACCGACAAGGTGACGGATGCTATCCCCGACAAGGGGGAAGCTAGTAGGGAAAAGGCTCCTTCTTCTAGTGGTAAAAATGGCACCGGCATCTTTGCTCATGTGGAGCCACCACTTGTTTATGGTGGGCCGGTTCCTTCCACTCATTTGAATCATGCCGGTCCTCCCCCTAAGATTGTGAAAAATGAGGACTTTGATTCTTGGGTTTACTGCTTTAAACGTCATTTAAATCATGTGAACACTAACCTTTGGAGAATCATTGAATAAGGTTTCTATCCGCATGATCCAAGCAACTTCACTCCTTGAGAAGCCGTGGATAATCAATTCAATGAGAATGCTCTCTTCATCATTCAAGATGAAATTCCACCTGAAGACCTACCTCATCTTCGTCCCTTCGGCTTGGCCAAAGATGCATGGCATTGTGTTGTCTCTCTCTACCCAGGAAGCGCAAGCATTCAACGCTCCAACTATGAAGTGGTGCAAGATGAGGCCGATGAGTTTGCAATGAAAGAAGATGAAGAACCTCGTGAGCTTTATTGGAGAGTAACCAAACTCGCGGTCTCACTACGAGATCACGGGAACAAGGACATGGATGACAATTGGATCAAGCGCAAATTCCTCAAGGCAATGATGCCCTATCACAAGGCCATGTCCTCCGTCATTTGTCAAAGACCGGACTTCCACACATTGACCTCAAGCGAAGTGCTGGATGAGTTTGTGGCCATGAACATTTTGGACAAGACTGCCGACAATGCGGTGCTTCGTTCTCAAAGGGCAAAGAAGCCTAACCTTGCATTGAAGGCCAAGCTCACCGTTGAAGAAGTAGAAGAGGAAGAAGAGGTGAGCAACCCCGAACATACGAAGTATGCATATCATGAACACATGGCACTTGCTTCAAGGCAATTTTGGAGCAAGAAAAACTCGAGGCCAAACTTTAGCAAAAACAACTCAAGTGGCACGAAGAGCAGGCAACGTGGAAGGACTTGCTACAATTGTGGCAACGTGAGTCATTTTGTTGCGGAGTGCCCGTAAAGAGGGAAGACAATGGTGGCAAGCTCATCTGAAAGGACAAGGCCAAGCCGTTCCCCAACAAGAGCAACTTCACCAAGAAGACTCCTCCCAAGGCATTGGTGGTACAAGAAGAGTACAATGAGGATGATGACGATGATAAAAGTGATGAGTCGGTTGCCATGGCCTCCGTTGCCATTGCGACGACTCCACGGGTGTCTCTCCTCGACTCACCCAATGAGAGCATCACCGCCAAGTGCCTCATGGCTAAAGCCACCAACAAGGTAACCTCCAACATCAAAACTACCATCATTAATCATCCTTCTCTGACGGATAGCATTAATGAACTTGAGGAAGCTAATGTGGAGGCTAATGAGTTTGAGGCCTTTATGGGCAAACTCAAGGGAAAATCCAAGAAGCACTTTGTTGCTCTCTTGGAACAACTTGGTGAAGCCAATGACATGATCGAGGCTCACGAAAACACCATCACTAAGATGGAAGGGCATAGTCGTGACTATGCCGATGAGATTTCCGATCTTTCCAGTTCTCTTGAGGAAGAGCGTGGTCTTCGTTTGGCTCTTGAGGAGTCACACAACATTGATCATGCTAAGTTAAAGAAAGATTATGATCATGTCCTCATTTTTTCTCATGTGCTAAACTCCGGGAAGGCCTAACTTGAGGTTGATCTTGTTAGACTCAAAGAGGAGTTTGATCTACTTGACAAGGCTCACAAGGTCTTGAAGGGTGCTCATGCTAGCCTCAAAGAGTCTCATGATCAACTTCAAGTAAAGCTAACCAAGGAAAAAGCCACTTTCCCTCGTATGATGTTAATTGATAATGCAAATGCTACTAACCCGTGTTGTGAGCATGTGCATCTCGTTGAGGAGAACACTAAGCTAAAGGGGCAACTTGAGAAAGGTCTTTCGACTTGCATACAAGGCAAGAAGAACCTCAACGATCTCTTGATCAACCAAAAGGGAGTTGTAGCCAAGGAAGGGGTTGGGTACGTGCCCGACTACAAGAACAAGAAGAAGAATGACAAGACCAAATGACCTCCTCCTCTCATGCAAACCTTTGTGAAGGAGGGAGAAAGTGCCTCCGAGGAGAAGAAGAAGAACAATGCGAAGGGTGGCGTTGTCAAAAGGGGGGATGTCACTCCTCGCATCAAAGCCGACGACTTTAATCCTTCTTATGTGTTATGCCGTGCTAGTGATGGGCATGTCTATGCCAAAATCGTTGGTTCTTTTCATGAATACATTGAATGGTCTATTTGGGTTCCAAAGACCCTTGTTACTAACATCAAAGGACCCATTACAAAATGGGTACCTAAAACCAAGCATTGATCTCTTGTAGGTGTTTGCTTCCGGTGGGGGATCATGGTTGCTCGATAGCGGAGCTACAAATCATATGACCGGAAGCAAGGACTTGGTGGTGGACGTGCACAAGGTTCCATCTATGCCCACCAATGTCGAGTGGGGTGACGCCTCATCTTCTAAGGTATTGGGACTTGGCAAGGTGGTCATCTCTCATGATCTCACGATCGAGAAGGTCATGCTTGTTGAGTCCCTTGCATACAATTTACTTTCCGTTCGTCAACTTGCAATCATGGGCTTTTCCACTTTCTTTGATATCGATACCGTGTCCCTCTTGTGGAGCAAGACTCTTAAAGTACCCTTTGTTGGGCATGTCGAGAACGGTCTATATGTGATTAACTTTTCGGAGCGACCCACTAAGACCGCGACGTGCCTAATGGCTAAAGTTGATGTGGGATGGCTTTGGCATCGCTGTTTAGCCCATGTCAATATGAGATCTTTGCAAAGTCTCCTCAAGGGGGACCATGTCCGTGGACTAACGAATGTTAGTTTTGCTAAAGATCGTGCTTGCAGTGCTTGTATCAAAGGAAAGCTACATGAGAAGGCTCACCCTCCCACGACTATCATTTATTCAAAGAGGCCTTTTGAGTTCCTTCACATGGATCTCTTTGGGCCTCCATCCTTCAATAGTCTTGGAGGTAGGAAGTATTGCTTGGTGATTGTGGATGACTACTCATGGTACAAGTGGGTGTATTTCTTCAAGAGGAAGAACGAGACCAACAAACCATCATTGACTATGCAAATGAAGCACAACGTCAACACAATGCAAAGATCTTGACAATAAGAAGTGACAACGGCACCGAGTTCAAGAACTACACCTTGGATGAGTTTCTTAGTGATGAGGGAATCAAGCATCAATATTCCACACCATACACCCCTCAACAAAACGGTGTTGCGGAGAGGAAGAACCGGGCGTTGATGGATGCGGCAAGGACCATGATGGCGGAATTCAAGTCTCCATACAACTTTTGGGCCGAAGCCATCAACACCGCGTGTCATGCATCCAATCGGCTCTACCTCCGCAAGGGCTTGAACAAGACTCCATATGAGATACTCACCGGTAACAAGCCCAACCTCAAGTACTTCCAGGTATTCAGGTGTAAGTGTTTCATTCTCAAGAAAGGTGTTCGGTTGTCTAAATTTGAGGCTAGAGCTTATGAGGGCATATTTGTTGGTTATGCTACAAACTCTCATGCTTACCGTGTCCTCAATAAATCCACGGTACTTATTGAGGAGACGTGTAACGTGGAGTTTGATGAGAATAACGGCTCCCAAGTGGAGCAAAGTGGCACTTGTGATGTAGGTGATGAAATTCCCCCCCCCAAGCCATAAGAAGAATGGGTGTTGGCTTTATCCTACCCATTGAGGAACCCCTTGTGGCCGAAGGAGAAGGACAAAGCTCCACTCAAGTGGAGCCATCACCAACCCAAGGCCCACACGCTTTCGAAGAACAACATGAAGGCCCTCATCCTCAAGAACATGACCAAGGGAAAGATCACGCTCAAGACGGTGTTGACACATCAAGTGATGCCCAAGGTCAAGTTCTCTCCTCCGAGCAAGTTCAAGAACAAGAAGAATCCCAAGACGACGCTCAAGATGATCAAGTGACCACTCCTCGTCTCACCCCCAAGGAGGAATTAGAGCGTCATGCCGCCAAGGTTGCTTCCAAGCTCTCCACCAAGGATCATCTCATGACGAATGTGCTTGGAAGCTTAAGAAAGGGGGTAAGCACTCGTAGAAAATTAGCAAATTATTGTGAGCATCACGCGTTTGTCTCTTGTGTGGAACCCCACAAGGTCTATGAGGCGCTAGAAGATCCGGATTGGCTCAATGCCATGCATGAAGAACTCAACAACTTCGAGCGCAATAAAGTGTGGAGATTGGTGCCAACACCGACGGGGAACCACAATGTCATCGGAACCAAGTCGATATTTAAGAACAAGCAAGATGCCCATGGGATTATCATTCGCAACAAGGCTCGTTTGGTAGCACAAGGCTACTCCCAAGTCGAGGGTATCGACTATGGTGAAACCTTTGCTCCCATTGCTCGTCTTGAATCTATTCGCATGTTGATTGCCTATGCTTCTCATCATAACTTTAAGTTACAACAAATGGATGTGAAGAGTGCTTTTCTTAATGGTCCCATTAATGAATTGGTTTATGTCAAGCAACCCCCCGGGTTCGAGGATCCCTACTTTCCCGATCATGTGTATCAACTCGATAAGGCACTCTATGGCCTTAAACAAGCCCCACGTGCGTGGTATGACCACCTTACCGAGTTGTTACAAGACTGTGGTTTTGAAGTTGGGCTAATCGACCCCACTCTTTTTACTAAGAAGGTCAAAGGGGAGTTGTTTGTGTGCCAATTATATGTTGATGATATTATCTTTGGTTCCCCTAACAAAGCTTTCAATGAGGAATTTGCCGCTCTCATGACCTCAAAGTTTGAGATGTCTTCCATGGGAGAGTTGAAGTTCTTTCTAGGGTTCAAAGTGAAGCAAAGAAGAGAAGGAACCTTCATCAATCAACCCAAATATACTCAAGACATGCTCAAAAGATTCAAGCTAAGTGATGTCAAGCCGGCTTCCACTCCCATGCCCACCAAGTACCAACTTGACATAGATCCCAATGGTAAAGCGGTGGATCAAAAGGTATATCGCTCCATGATAGGTTCCTTGCTTTACCTTTGTGCATCTAGACCGGATATCATGTTGAGTGTGGGAATTTGTGCACGGTTTCAAGCGGCACCTAAGGAAAGTCACTATGTGGCGGTCAAACGAATCTTTCGATATTTGGCTCATACCCCAAACTTTGGCCTATGGTACCCAAGAGGAGCAAACTTCAAGCTTGTAGGGTATTCGGATTCCGATTGGGCGGGAGACAAAGTGGATAGGAAGTCCACTTCTGGAGGGTGCCAATTCCTTGGTTGCTCTTTGGTAAGTTGGCCTTCCAAAAAGCAAAGTTGTGTGTCTCTCTCGTCCACCGAAGCAGAGTATGTAGCGGCCGGTAGTTGTTGTGCACAACTCTTATGGATGAGGCAAACTTTAAAGGATTACGGTTTCATTTGTGACAAAGTGCCTCTTTGGTGTGACAATGAAAGTGCCATCAAGATCTCTCTCAACCCGGTGCAACACTTCAAGACGAAGCATATTGAGATCCGATATCACTTCATCCAGGATCACATTAGGCGAGGAGAGATCGAGCTCAACTATGTCAACACTCATGATAACCTTGCAGATATCTTCACGAAGCCCTTGGATGAAGCAAGATTTCGTGAGTTAAGGCATGGGCTAAATATCATTGATTCGAGCAATGTTGCTTGAACCCCTGCACACCCCACCATACTCAACGTGTTGTCCTGTTCAGATGTAGGCATGGACATAGGGGAATGATGTTCTCTCAATGAACTCTCCCTCCCCCCATTATGCATAAATCGATCAAGTCTTTCACATTAGCCATGTCTGATGGTACTTGTGCTCCAAAGACGAGTTTTGGTCATGGACCCAAGGATAATTCTTCGCGGTGCCATAACAATTGACTCAAACATAGGTGGCTACGACCACCACCCTCTCTTTGGAGAGGTGGTGTCTCGTGGTTGTTTCGTTTGTCGTGTGCCTTTTTGGCTTTGTGTGTTGCATGGTCTTGTGGTGTCGTGTTGGCTCGGAGTGTTTGTGCAAACACCCAGTTTTTCGTTTGCTCGAAACGTGCATCTTCTTGAGACCACGGTACTACCGCGGCTGGCCGCGGTACTACCGCTTTGGGAGGCACGGTACTACCGCGCCACAGCATGGTACTACCGCTCAGGTGCGGTACTTCGGAAGTACCGCGCCGGGCGGTACTACCGCGTTGGGGCACGGTACTACCGCGCCATCGAGGGAGCGTGGGGGTTATGACTCGGGCAGGGGAGTTCCAACTCCCCATACCCATTCATTTGTCTCTCTCCCCACGTCTCTTTCTCGCTCGCTCGCTCAAGAACGGCGCCGGAGGCCCTCGCCGGATCTCCGTCTCCGGCCACTCTCCTCGGATTCCGACCGGTGGGATCGTTCCCCACCACTTCCTCTTGCCATGGACCAAGGTTTTTCCCCAAATCCTTCTTTTTCTTGGTTGTTCTCTTGCTTCTAGGTTTTTGGGGAGAAACTTGTTGTTCTTGAGATTTTAGGCCAAATCTATGCAAGAGTAGGATGTAGGAGAGTCGTGATGCGTAGGAATCATACTTAATATACTGTCTTGTGGTAGCTTTATCCAACCGTAGTACCGTCGTGGTTTCGCAGGCTTTTCTCATATTTGAACTTGTTCAGATCTGACGCGGTGCGGTACTACCGTGTCTGATGTGCGGTACTATCGCTCTTGCGGTACTACCACCCGTCAGGTGCGGTACTACCGCTCAGTAGACACAGTACTACCGTGCTAGCTGAGGCGCTAAGGTCGTACTACCGCTCCTAGAACCGGTACTACCGTGACCATGCACGGTACTACCGCGTCTAAGGGCCGTACTACTATCTTAGCTTCGCAGCACTTGGCAGCACTACCGTAGGGATCAAATCTCTCTCTAGGCATTTATCATGTGTGCTTTCTGCTTGTTTCTCTTGCTTTGTTGTGGTCTTTGCATTAATCCATCTTGGTTGTTGTGGGTGTTTTGCGTTTTTGTGTCTCAGGTGGTGGCTCTCGCCGTTCCATTCCCAGTCGTGACACTGTCTCCAAGCGTCTGCGCAACCCCCAAGATGAAGCCCCAGAGGGCTCCAATGCCCCCAAGCGCAATGTCAAGACCACTGCCAGCAAGCAAAAGGAACCTGCTAAGGGCATGGACGAGATTTCTGTCTCTGATTATGTCGAACGTCGGAGGATCAATCCCTATGTGACTCCTCGGGCTGTGCTCAGAGGCACCGAGATGTTTTGGAACAAGCAACAGGTTCTCATCTATCTGGATGTGATCAAGAGCAAGCAGAATACCTTCTTTGATGTCAAGTGGATAGACATGCATCACATGCAGAAGGACAAGTTTCGTGACTATTTTGGAGAGGCTCTGGACTTGGTGGAGCAGTTTGCTATTGAGCCGGTGATCTCTTTTCACCATGACTATGACCCTGAGCTCATCTGTCAGTTCTTTGCCTCAGTGTACTTTCATCCCGGGGAGGAGCGGAGGATGACCTGGATGACCAACGGCCGTTAGCTGTCTGCTACATGGAGATAGTTCATGGATCTGCTGCACATTCCTGATGATGGGCTTCACACCCCCGTTGGTGTTTGCCCCCATGCCAACTCTGAGTCTGCCAACAAGAACCTGCTTCAGCCTTTCCTTGTTGAGAAGGTGCTCCCCAATGGCAAGTCAACTTGGGTGTTAAACTCCTTTCTGGATATCATGCATCGCATCTTCCGCAAAACTCTGTTCCCACGCATTGGCGACAAGGACAAGGTCCATGCATATCTAGTGGACATGTTGCTCCTGTGTGCAGAGGCACGTTCTTCTCAGACTCAGCCACTTGATGTCTCACACATCATGTGGTGTGAGCTTCGGTTTACGGTGTTCACTCGCAAGGTACCTATCTATGGACCATACCTGTTTCGGCTGCTCTCCACCACTTGGGAGAAGATGTACCCTGGTGATGAGTTCCTTGCTCCAGACTGGATTCTCCATGAGTCCATCAGCCTCCACGTCAAGCCCAACTAGGCCAACACCACTACCCGTGCTGAGGCCTCTTCTGCTAGGAGGGCTGCTGGTGAGGAGGCGGCTGCTGCTGCTGAGAATGTTGCTGAGGACCGTGCTGCTAGGTCCACCACTCCTTCCTCTGAGCCGTCATGGGCCAAGAAGCTAAAGGACAAGATGAAGACTCTCTTCTGCATGCAGGCAAAGGGATAGTATAGGGCTCACGTGGCATAGAAGGAGAGTCGCCGCCGTGACAAAAAGGTTATGAGGCTCTTTGGAGAGGATGTGTCTGGCGGGTCTGAGGACGTCATCACACCTGAGGCTGCCTGGATGTCAAAGCAGGGATACAAGTGGACCAGTTCAAAGGATGACTTCGAGGAGACTATCCCTGCCGCTGAGTCTGGCGAGGAGCACGAGGAGCAGTGAGACGACTTCTCTACCTGAGCCACCCCGTGTGTGTAGGTGTCCTCTCTGCCTTTTTGGCGTCTCGATGCCAAAGGGGGAGAGAGTGTAGGGATTTGCGTTGTGTCGTGCTTGGTGCGTTTATTTGCTTTGTCTTTTGGACCTCGTTTGTGCTTGTTTGCTCTTGTTCGGTTTGTGCTTTCGAGACCTTTCCTCATATGGTGTAAGACATATGCACTTTATCTATCATAGTTAACTTATGTATGTGCTATCTTGTCTAGTGATAGATATGCCTTGTCTCTATAATATAGGGGGAGCTTTGATCCTAGTATTCGTGTGCCGTGCAGTCCAAAGCACTCATCTAGGTGGCACACATCTAGGGGGAGCCCGTCTATATTCTAGAGAGGAGAGGTTTGCATTTACACTACTAGGGAAAACCTTATACACAGAATCTTAGCAACAGCGCGGTCTAAAAATAGACGCTACTGCTAATTAGTAGCAACGAGCTTTAGACAAGAGCGCTGCTAATGACTGAGTAGCAGTAGCGCTCTAGGTGAAAAGAGCGCTACTACTATAATTGCCACGGTGTTGCCTCCAGGAAAGATATAGTAGTAGCGCCCTTCCCGTGGACGCGCTACTGCTAAAGAACTTAGTAGCAGCGGTTTTGCTCAAAACTCGCTGCTGCTAAGTATGACCACAACTAATTAAGTTTAGTCCCATACTGCTAAGCGAACAAGGTGTTTACCACCTTAAATATGTTTCTTCTCAACCTATCTCGAGCACTTGGTCTTCATTGAACTATATGTGTATGATTTGTGGTTGAAATATGAATCCTCGCCTGTACCTATACAGGTACAGTGAGGATTCATGTTGACTATTTAGATTATACACAAAAAGATCAATGATGACCAATGTATATTTTTGATGTTTTTACTAAACAAAAGAAATAACTGCTTCCATTAGCAGTAGCGGTTTTCCCCAAAACGCGCTGTAGATAAGTTAGCTATAGCGCGTCTTCTGTATGTGCGCTACTGCTAGTTCGAGTTAACCACCCCCCGCATCAAAATTTTGCTAAGTCCTCCTTTCCCCCCACTGGCCTGTTCCCCTACTCCCTGTCGCCACCGCCCGAGCCCGAGCGCGCCTGCGCCCTCACCGCCGCCGCCGCCGCCCACCCTCAACCTCACCGCCGCCGCTCTCGACCACACTGTCGCCGCCCTCGACCTCACCGCCGCCGCCCTCGACCGAGCCCGCCGAGCCCATCGAGCCCGCCGCCCAGGACCGCCGCCCTTCCGATCCCGAGCCCGCCCTCGCCGCCCCTCCGTCGCCGAGCACCTCCCCGCCACCGTCTCTCCCTCTGTAAGCCCCCCACCCCTCCCCAACCCCCTCTCTCTTTGCTTAGTTAGTAGATGATTTTAGTAGTAGTAGATGTTAATTTAGGGTTCATAGATAATGATTGTTAGAAGTAGTGGATATTAATTACTAGTAGTGATGGTAAACTAGTTGTATAATTAGCAGTAGTACATGCTAATTAGTAGTAGATGTAGTAGTTAGATGTTAATTAGTAGTAGTAGATGTGCTAGTTTCTTTCTATTTATAGTAAGTTTATATTTAGTAAGAACTAGTTGAATTAATAGAACTAGTCTAGTTTTAGTTGAACTAGTTAAGTTTTAGTTGAACTAGTATAGTAAGTAAATTAATAACTAGTTGAACTACTTCATTTTTAGAAAGAACTAGTTTTTTTCTTTTTATACTAAGTTTATATTTAGTAAGAACTAGTTGAATTAATAGAACTAGTTGAACATGCCATATTTGGTGTTATTTTTTAGTTTAAGCAATTATTTCATGTTTTGGTTACACCTCCAAGTGGCCTATGTTTTTTAGCAAAGGTCATGCCGGATTTTTCCATGAATTCTGGCATGACTTGTGCTAGAATATGTACAAGTTTAATCTTTGAATTATGAATGTAGGAAATCTCGTACTTAGACGACGACAGTCTCCTGGGGGAGTGCAGTTGGTGCCACGATGATCGAGGTATGTGCGACAGGTTCGTTCAGCTGGATGAAGATCGGCGCTTCAGCATTAAGCTCGAGGAGACCTTCGATGTTGAAACGGTACGCAACAACGACAAGTGTTTTTTTTTCGTAATTAAGCATGACTGCAACTATTTCAACGCCTAATTTTCATCTTTTACAATTCGACTAGCTTATCCCATGCCATGCAAGACGCTATGTCTTGGAGAGGATGGGTTTTGAAGACCATGAAAATTTTCGAACAAAGAAAATACACCTAACGACCCATCATGATATCGATTTTGAAGTAAATCTGTACAATTCTCAGAGCGTAACCCATTTTGGTTGCCAAAATTGGGAAGCACTTTGCAAAATGTATGGTTTTTATGAGGGTATGATTGTCAGCATGGATCTTGGTGATCCTGACATCAAGCAAGACAATATGGACATTTGGGTCCTTGTTGATACGCTTCCGATTCTACCGCAATGTGAGTTTCTCAAACATAGTTATTAACTAATTTATATTGTTTATTTCAAAATAGTTGACAGCTTATTTCCATTGACAGCTTATTTTGAATCTTCAAAGAATGTGCAGAAGATGGTGAACAAAACCCACTACACTGATGGCTCCGAATTAACTTATAAGGAGAAAAATCATCTGATTGCTTATTGTATTTTTTTAGAATTACAATACCTATTATCGAACTCCTCCAAATTATGGTGAATACGTGCCACTAGTGCATGTGTTGAACCACGATAACTTCTATGGAGATACCCTGGTAAGATATTTTACTATTACGACATCCGTGCATATTTTTTGCATACTTCTAAAGCTAGTACATCATTGCTAACTACGAAGTTATTACTATGTTTTTCAACAGAAAATCCCAATGGATTGTGTGCCTCATCTGATGTATTACAATGGTCGCCTTGAAGTTTTGAACCTACAGCCAGGTCATCCTACGGATCTCACCTGTGCATATTGAATTTCTGAAACCGGTGAACACATGCTAATCAAAGAGTGGAAAAAATGTTTGGACATTCGTAAGGAGGTTGTTGGAAGCAACATTAAGCGAAAGGCAAGAATTGGAGACAGGATAATCTGTATTCTCCATAATGGAGAGCGAGGGGCTATCTTGTTTTTTGCTATTTTACCTTAGAGAATATAGTAGGTCCTAAGAGAATGTAGTAGGTCCTATGAGGTACAATATGTTTATTATGTGATACAATGTGTTAGAGTTGAAGATGTGAGGAGTACTTGTGATTACGACTAGTGACCAATGATATGATGATGATGATGATGATGATAAGTTGTTAATGATATGATGATGATGATATTTATTATATCACTGGGTGAAAGAACCGCGGATTAGTTTCAAGTGGATGTCCGTCCACTTGAAACTAGTCCACACGGTTCTTTCACCCCGTGATGTAATAACTCATTATGATGTAAAAACAATTTGTAAATTCCTGTTGTATGAAAATTTGTGTAAAGGTGTACGAATACAACATGAAATAAAAAAGAAATAAAATACGAAATAATAGTAGGAGCGCGGGCAGAGAGAAGCGCTACTACTAATTACCAGCAGCGCTCCTCCCGGAACTCGCTGCTACTAAGTCGATTTAGCCGTAGCGTGGGTGGAGGCACGCTACTGCTATTCGTTAGCTGTAGCGCCTTATCAGTAGCGCACCAACCCGCACTGCTGATAGGTCTAAAACCCGCGCTGCTGCTAGCCTTTTCCCTAGTAGTGTTACTTAATATTATTTTCCTTGTGCAAATCCCGTATTGTCATCAATCCACCAAAAAGGGGGAGATTGTAAGGGCATATTTATCCCTAAGTGTTTTGGTGATTGATGACAACGCATTTGCGGACTAATCGTGTGCCTTGAGTATTCCAGACACTTCATTGCTAGGCACAAGACGGTTGGGTGCCCCTCGAAGACTAATGAAGACGGCGTCTTTACTACGTTTCTTTTTGGTGGATTTGAGTCATAGGACAGCCGTACTATTAAGAGGGGGTCCGCGTTGGAAAGGTTTGGGTGGAATCATCACGTACACGTCTCCTTCTTGTCCCCTCCTTTTTCCTTGGAGCTTCCTCTGTTTTCTTGCCTCCCTTGTCTGGCTGCTGTGGTTGGTCGCGGTAGTACTGCTCCCAGGAAAACGGTAGTACCGTAGGCATCCGCGGTAGTACCGCGCAGTGGCGCGGTAGTACCGCAGGTGCCCACGGTAGTACCGCTCCCCTGGAGCCGCACTACCGCTGCCCACCAGGCTAGTGCCGCCCCTTTGCGGTAGTAGGGGCGGATGTAATTTTTTACATCCGCACCTACCGCGGTAGTACCGTTTTCGCCGAGCGATAGTACCGCGCTGTGCATTCAGGCAGTAGTACCGCCCCTCGGCGGTACTACTGTGTCAGGTTTTTGCTACTTCCGTTTCTTTGCGTAAGTAGGCACGGAAGTTCCCTTCCCCCTGGCTGGGGTTTTTTTGCCTTGCGGTAGTACCGCATGGGGGGCGCGGTAGTACCGCGCGTGCGGAAGTACCGCCCCCATCTCCTTCTCGTCTATTTATCTTTACTGTCGTTGGGGTTGCGGCAGTACCGTGGGTCGGTACGGTAGTACCGCACAGCCGTGCGGTAGTACCGCTTGGTTGCAAGCAGTAGTACTGCGCGGCCTTGCGGTACTACCGCTGGCCAGGCGCGGTAGTACCGCTGGCCTCGGGCTGGTTGGTGGGTAACGGTTGGATCCTTGTCCCACACTATATAAGGGGTCCCCTTCTTCCCTGTTGACTCACCTCTTCCACCCATAAGCTCCATTATTGCTCTAAGCTCCATTTTCACCTGATCTCACTCCCTAGCCGACCAAACTTGTTGATTTGCTCTGGAGTGGTTGAGAAGGCCTCGATCTACACTTCCACCAAGAGATATTTGATTCCCCCCACTAATCCCTTGCGGATCTTGTTACTCTTGGGTGTTTGAGCATCCTAGACGGTTGAGGTCACCGCGAAGCCATAGTCCATTGTGGTGAAGCTTCGTGGTGTCATTGGGAGCCTCCAATTGAGTTGTGGAGATTGCCCCAACCTAGTTTGTAAATGTTCGGTCGCCGCCTCCAAGGGCACCAATAGTGGAATCATGGCATCTCGCATTGTGTGAGGGCGTGAGGAGAATACGGTGGCCCTAGTAGCTTCTTGGGGAGCATTGTGCCTCCACACCGTTCCAACGGAGACGTACTTCCTCTCAAAGGGAAGGAACTTCGGCAACACATCCTCGTCTCCACCGTCTCCACTCTTGGTTATCTCGTGCCTTTATTTGTGCAAGCTTATTTGTTTCATATATCTTGCTTGCTTGTGTTCCTATCCATGTTGCATCATATAGGTTGCTCACCTAGTTGCATATCTAGACAACCTACTTTGATGCAAAAGTTAAAATTGTTAAAGAAAAGCTAAAAATTGTTAGTTGCCTATTCACCGCCTCTAGTCAACCATAACGATCCTTTCACGGGGTGGCCTGAGCTCGCCGGGAACGAGCTCGCGGCGGTGCTGTTACTAAAGTGGCGATGCCGTCGGGAGCTACAGAGCGCGGGCGAGGGAGTTCAGGGGTTCTACGGCCTCCCGGCGTCACCATGAGCATGACTGAGTACTCGGGTGCCACTAACGTGAGCTAAAACGACGGCGCTGACATGGTCGCCGGCGATGAGCTCACGGGCACTTGCGGCTGATGGCTACGGTGCGGAAACGAGCATGAGGAAGGAGGGGAAACAGAGGATAGCTCACGGGGAGGTCGATGAGTAGCTCAACATGCTCGGGGACGCTCGGAGGTCGGCGAATTGAGCGACGGCGTTCATCGGAGCAGACGAGTAAGATGGCAACGGTGACGACGCTGCAGGGCATCCGCAGGCGCGTTCTTTGGCTTGGAGCTTCACGGCATCGAGGCAGAGCTAGAGGTCATAGCCACGGGGCAAGGGGATAGCGGTGGGCGCGTTACTTTGCAGCGGCGCACTCCGACAGTGCTCGGGCTGCCCCGTAGAGAGAGAGAGAGAGAGAGAGAGAGAGAGAGCAGAGGGGAGAGAGGCTGCGAGTGAGGGGAAAGGACCAGGGGGCTCGGGCGTCTCTAGGCGCTCGGTCGAGGACGGGGGAGGAAGTAGGAGGTGGAAGCAGGAGGTGGCGTAGGTAGAGGTAGACGAGGAGGAGGAGGTGGGCTGGGCCAGCTGGGCTGCCAGGTAAGCCAGGTGGGTTCTAGCCCTTTTCTATTTTTGTTTCTGTTTTCTAATTTGCAGTCTGTATTTGATCCAGTTTTAAAACCAAATCAATTTATAAATCCTAAAAATATTCATGCACTTTATGAACTATTTCAGTGGCCCACAAATAATTCCAACATTATTTGAGCACTTAAATTATTTATACTATTTAAATGCCCAAACTCAAATACAATAAGATTTAATTCAAAAATCCAGAATGGCCTAGAAATATGTGCATAGTTTTTGCTAGAGGTTTTCACCCTTATAAAAGATGATGAACTTTTCTAAAGGGCATTGTGGGTTCATTGAAGTTATTTTTATTTGAACCTAGTTGAATTCATTTGGTGCTAGGGTTTCAACATCCCCATTTCAAATTCATTTGAATTTTAAACATGATGACATGATGATCAAGCAAAGATAACAGGGGCTAAGCTAGGGCTGTGACAGATACCATGAAATGTGAAATCCACATTGAGATCACTATATCACAAACTTACTCTAATTAAAGAACTCGTCATAAATGAATTACCACATTGAGATTACTATTTGCATGGAAAATACAGGCATTGTAATACACATAGATTCGTTCGGCAATTTAAAAGATTCCTTCCGTATTCTCGAATGGTAGGACCCAATGGCGTACCAGCCAGACCCTGGATCGTGTTTATCCTTAAAGAACCGGGCTCGTGTCCTTATGGTGGCGTGCGTGGTACGTACATTAGCCAACCCCAACCAGTCGAGCCTCTTTGTTTCGAGTCGAAATATCTGGCAGCCAAAATTCCAGCCCTTGGAAATTTCCCTCATGTCCTCGGTCCATAATGACTACCGATGAACAATGGAGGGGTGCTTTAGTAACTAGACAACGTTACCTACCATGCCGAGCATGATTCAATTCCCTCGGTCTCTGCTACCCAAGGTCACCTGTCAACTCCATTGCCTAGTACTAATAGGAGTACTACACCAGGATGAGCACAGAATTGAGCCCGTTTGTTCGTGCCTAGTACTTGAGTTAATATATTAGGCAATGCACTGGTACAGAGGGATTATCCTTTTACTCTGCATATATAACTTGTCTGAAGTCTAACTAAGCAAAATGTTTGACCAAATCCTTTCTTAAGAAATACAACAGGAAAGATGTATCGCTTGAAAATTTATTGCATGATACACGTTATGATATTGTTTCGAATCCTGGATTTTAAATTTCAGAAAATCCAAAAGTGACCGGAAATACATGAAACTGAGCATGGTCTCGTGATATGGCACAAATATTCCTATGTAATTTTTTTCTTCAATTTGAGACAAGCTGCTTATGAGAAGTTGCACAAATGAAGAGCCAAGGTATTTTGGAACAAAGACTTGTCATGTTAAGGCGAATGCTTTCACTATTCAAACCATGGGCATTTACGTGCCGCCACGAGTCCCGCTTCTCATCTGCAGGTGCCGTCCGAGCAAGCGTGTGAGTCGACGGAGCCGTGCGAGCAGACCGCTGCGCCGGCTGACCGGGAGGCGTGCAAGAAGACCGCTGCGCAGGATCACCGGGAGGCGAGCCCTTTGACCAGGCTCCGTCACCCACCTTCGTCCCAACTGCCCCCACTTTTAATGGCATCGGCGCCGCAGTTTAAAATCAACGCAGCACTACCCGGTATCACTACAATCTTCTCTCTTCCTCTCCGATTCTCCTGTCATCTACCTCCAACCAGCCTGACCTAACCGTATGCCATGCCGCATCACGATGGTCTGCCCTATTAGTATTCTAGTTTCCTGAGGAAGACACCCAGCCGGAGTCAAAGGACATAATGCACTTTGGGACAAGCTTGAACCGGCCTTGCGGGAAGACGCCGCGCCTGTCCCCGCTCCCGTTCCGACTCCTGTCGCCTTGACTGCACCAGTGCCCATCCCCGTGGCATTGATGGGCTGGGAGCCACACATTGTTGCCGAGCTTGATGCCACCGGGTTCCATGCGGTCCCCGCCGACTTTCACGCGCCCGTGCACCTGCCAGTGCATGCGCCTGCGCGTGCACTGCCGCACGCACTCGTGCAGGTGCCCGTGCACTTGTCAGCGCCTGCGCCTGCACATGCACTGATGTGCGCGCTTGTGCCGGTGCCAGTGCAGACGAATGTCTCCGCCGCGCCATTGCCAGTGCCTGTCCCCACGCGGGTGCCAGTGCCCCTCTCAGCGGCATGGATGGTCGCCATCGACCGCTTCCTTACACCAACGCCAGTCGCCTCCTCCCGCCAGTTGACTCGCTCCTGGAGACCAAAGTCCAGAACATTGTGGCCTTCCTTAAGCTAGGGCCAACGTCCAGGAGTACGCCAACAATGGCGTAAGACGCTGCCGTCGCCGTTGGTCAGTGGCCCGATGACACACAGAGCACGACAAAGGAGCCGCTTCCTACCGCAAGACACCCCCACCACCGCTGCGTAATCTAAATTTGCCATGAAAAACATTCGGATTTCCATGCTTAAAATCCGAGTGTTTATCATTTCCATTTATTTTAGATCGATCGTCATATGAATGTAAAGTCGGAGTCAGACTGAATGAAATCTATGGTTTGATCGATTCAATGTTCTACTAGAGCCGTATCAAATTAAATATAAAACTTCATCAAGCCACATGTATTCCTTCTCATCCAACGACCTAGTCTGCTTCAATGTCGAGCGCTCAACACGTTTAGCATGCAGTTAATTTCTTGCCAAAAATAGTGTTAATCACATAATAACACGTAAATAGTATCCTACTTAATATCCGCATGCACTTAATATACTTCCAAATTAACGCGCATTGCACGTACACATTGACTAGTACTACTAGTATGTGAAACTGGTGCCGTAACTTGTGAATGCGTCCAGATATGGTCAACGACAACATCGCCCGCGAGTTCTTCGTGTTTTGCCATGCGTCTAAACATAGAAGGTGAGGAGAGAGAGTAGACATGGAACCCACCAGTAAGTGAAGGCGAATAGTACGTGCTAATGAGCCGGTGCCACTAATGTACTAAAAATAATATTACATGTTATCCATTAAATTGGCCGTGGTAATATAAAAACATTATATGAACAAAGGGGGGTACAACGAACACTGTTGTACTACGTATGTTGCCTATTGACATGCGGCTTGAAGGCCCTGGTCGCATGTTCGATCCTCATCCTTTTTAATTTTTAATTTATATTGGGTCCAAATTTGTTTCATGATAGGTGGGCCCCTCGGTGTGTAGTTTGTAGCACTTTAATTTGTTGGTCAAAAATTGCTCCATTACAGGTGGACTATCGGTGTGTAGTTTTGTAGCTTATTTATAATAATTAAAGAGAACAACAAAGATTTTTGCAAAAATACCATGGTGCGACATTGAAGGCGAGAAAGGACGGGCGAGAGAGCGATGACCAAGCCAGAGGTTAATCAATTGGGGGCGGTGCGGGGGTTGCAACGGTGTTTGGAGTAGTTGTGGGCCGAATGATATGAAATTATAATCTAAACCCACCGGAATAAATGCCTACACAAATTAATCCAAGGTTGGGGTCCCCCTCGCAATGTAAATAGCTCCGGCTTTGAGAAGGACTGAGAGGTAGCTTCAATGTGTGGAAGGTATGGCGTGAGAAAGCGAGGTTAATAGAGACACAGATAGATAGAGAGACAAAGTGAGTGTGGCCCGACATTCATTGAAAAGATATATATGCTCTGGAGATATATTGTCCGATTGAGCTTTTGGGAAGGGTGAGTGTCGGTGTCAAAACCGGCAGATCTCGGGTAGGGGGTCCCGAACTGTGCGTCTAGGCGGATGGTAACAGGAGACAAGGGTCACGATGTTTTTACCCAGGTTCGGGCCCTCTCGATGGAGGTAAAACCCTACTCCTGCTTGATTAATATTGATGATATGGGTAGTACAAGAGTAGATCTACCACGGTATGAGAGAGGCTAAACCCTAGAATCTAGCCTATGGTATGATTGTTGTTGTGTCCTACGGACTAAACCCTCCAGTTTATATAGACACCGGAGGGGGCTAGGGTTACACAGAGTCGGTTACAAGGAAGGAGATCTACATATCCGTATTGCCAAGCTTGCCTTCCACGCCAAGGAGAGTCTATTGGGGAACATTGCAGAAAACAAAAAATTTCCTACGGTTTCACCAAGATCCATCTAGGAGTTCATCTAGCAATGAGTGATCGGATTGCATCGACATACCTTTGTAGATCACGCGCGGAAGCGTTCAAAGAACGGGGATGAGGAAGGCGTACTCGACGTGATCCAAATCACCGGAGATCCTAGCGCCGAACGGACGGCACCTCCGCGTTCAACACACGTACGGTCAGCGTAACGTCTCCTCCTTCTTGATCCAGCAAGGGGGAAGGAGAGGTTAAGGAAGATGGCTCCAGCAGCAGCATGACGGCGTGGTGGTGATGGAGCTGCAGTACTCCGGCAGGGCTTCGCCAAGCACTATGGAGGAGGAGGATGTGTTGGAGAGGGAGAGGGAGGCACCAAAGATCAAGGTAAGAAGTCCTCCATCTCCCCACTATATATAGGAGGGCCAAGGGGGGGCGGCCCTAGGAGATCTAATCTCCTAGGGGGTGCGGCCAAGGGGAGGAATCCCTCCTCCCCAAGGCACCTAGGGGTGCCTTCCCCCTTTGGGACTCTTCCCTCCTTGAAACCCTAGGCGCATGGGCCTCTTGGGGCTGGTGCCCTTGGCCCATGTAGGCCAAGGCGCACCCCATACAGCCCATGTGCCCCCCGGGACAGGTGGCCCCACCCGATGGACCCCCGGGACCCTTCCGGTGGTCCCGGTACAATACCGGTGACCCCGAAACTTGTCCCGATGCCCGAAATAGCACTTCCTATATATAATTCTTTACCTACAGACCATTCCGGAACTCCTCGTGATGTCCGGGATCTCATCCGGGACTCCGAACAACATTCGGGTTACTGCATATACATATCCCTACAACCCTAGCGTCACCGAACCTTAAGTGTGTAGACCCTACGGGTTCGGGAGACATGTAGACATGACCGAGATCATTCTCCGGTCAATAACCAACAGCGGGATCTGGATACCCATGTTGGCTCCCACATGCTCCTCGATGATCTCATCAGGTGAACCACGATGTCGAGGATTCAATCAACCCCGTATACAATTCCCTTTGTCAATCGGTATGTTACTTGCCCGAGATCTGATCGTCGGTATCCCAATACCTCGTTCAATCTCGTTACCGGCAAGTCACTTTACTCGTACCGTAATGCATGATCCCGTGACCAGACACTTGGTCACTTTGAGCTCATTATGATGATGCATTACCGAATGGGCCCAGTGATACCTCTCCGTCATACGGAGTGACAAATCCCAGTCTTGATCCGTGTCAACCCAACAGACACTTTCGGAGATACCCGTAGTATACCTTTATAGTCACCCAGTTACGTTGTGACGTTTGGCACACCCAAAGCACTCCTACGGTATCCGGGAGTTACACGATCTCATGGTCTAAGGAAAGGATACTTGACATTGGAAAACTCTAGCAAACGAACTATACGATCTTATGCTATGTTTAGGATTGGGTCTTGTCCATCACATCATTCTCCTAATGATGTGATCCCGTTATCAATGACATCCAATGTCCATAGTCAGGAAACCGTGACTATCTGTTGATCCACGAGCTAGTCAACTAGAGGCTTACTAGGGACATGTTGGTGTCTATTATTCACACATGTATTACGATTTCCGGATAACACAATTATAGCATGAATAAAGACAATTATCATGAACAAGGAAATATAATAATAAACTTTTATTATTGCCTCTAGGGCATATTTCCAACAGAGTCCCATCCGGACACGGGACGAAGTCTTCAATCTTGTATCTTCATAGTCCAACAGTCCGGCCAAAGGTCATAGTCCGGCTGTCCGGATACCCCCTAATCCAGGACTCCCTCAGTAGCCCCCGAACCAGGCTTCAATGACGATGAGTTCGGTGCGCAGATTGTCTTCGACATTGCAAGGCAGGTTCTTCTCCAAATTCCGAATACCTGTTGAATAGTGTCCGGCTTCTTGTAAATGTTGCGCTCCTTGGCTTCCACACCCAATAATGGCCAACTCCCATGTGTCAAGCGAATGTGAGGAGCCAGGGTGTTTTCACATTTACCCCCTAGCTATGCAAATGAGTTGTCTATTAAAGAGACAAGGATTCAGATCCAAACCACACCATCCTCCCTTAGCGAGCATTCATCGGAGCGCACCCGAAAAAATCCATTCCATCATGGCCGGGCGGCGCAGCTCCTCCTCTCGTTCCCCCAGCACCAAGCCCGGAGATTGGGGGAGGTGTTCCGTCCCGCACAGCCAACTAGTGAAGCTTTAGACCCAGGGATTTCTCCCCCAGCGTATATGGTCCCGGTTCGAGCCGGGCTCGCCACCTACAATGGCGGAGAGCAGGCGGAGAGCTTTCCCAACCCCTCTAAGGGAGAGCGGGTATGCCTCGTCCCTTATTTGATAAGGGGCCTCGGATTTCCAATCCATCTATTTCTCCGGGGGCTCCTGGAGTTCTACGGCCTCCAATTGCACAGCCTTACCCCCGCCACCATACTACATATAGCTAGCTATGTAGCCCTTTGCGAATTGTTCTTGGGCTGCGAAGCTCATTTCGCACTGTGGAAGAAGTTGTTCTGCCTTGTGCCCCGTTCACAGAGGGGTTCAATATATCAAGTGGGCGGAGCCGAAGTATGGCGCATCGCTGGGACCGGATATCTATCCGGAACCCCGAAGAAAGCGTCCGAAGACTGGCCTTCAGAGTGGTTTTATATAGAAGACGTCCCTCTTCCGGATCCTATTCAGATCGTCCTTCCCGAGTTCGACAATGCTCCCATGAAGAAGCGCCTGAGCTGGCGCCCGTGAAGCCCCCAGGAGGAAGATGACACAGACCTTCTTTACCTGATGAGCCGGATACAGGTATTGGCTCAATCAGGACTGACCATGATCGAAGTCATGGCAATATGCATTATGCGGGGGGTGCAGTCGCTTCAATATCGAGGCCACCCCATGTGGGATTTCAATGGGGAGGATGACGCCACCTGCTGCGGCCGCAAGGGGCCGGACTCGACCGCTGCTCTAGCAAAAATCTTGTCCGATTTGTACAAGGGAGAAGAGGAGGAATTCCTCCCCGTCAATCCACAGGGCGGATTTTCTATGTACAATCCTCCGAGCTGGGTAAGTCAACACTTTTCATGCCCATCTGCTCCATCTTCCCATAGTTAAATATTTTACCTTGCGATTTCAACGCAGGAGCTGCGTAAGGCTGTAAGGGAGATCAACGGCCCACCTCCACAACTAGAGGATCCTGAGCGATCCCTCGACCCGGTCTTCAAAGAGGATCCGGACATATCCGTGGAGCTGATTGATAGGGTGTTTACCAATTAAGCAGCGACGATGCCTTGGTGGCCATTACGGCCGATTACCTTGGGTTGCTCCCAGCTTCACAGGTGACTGAGACCAAAGTCCCAATTTTGAAAAGGATTCGTCCTCGTGCACTTTGCTTACCGTATACCAACGGAGTTTTACAGGGAAGGCCCTTGGGACGCCATGCCGAGCCCGCGGCGACTAGCCAACAAGGGGCTCCGAGGCCGGGCAGGCTAAAAAGGAACGCAGTCCGGACTGAGACACCGGCGGATCGGTATGTCGCGCTACCTTACTCCATGCTATCGTCTTTAAAGACATATTAACGCCCGTGATTTCTAGGAAGAAGAACGCTCGCCGGACTATATCCAGAGAGGTCGCCAATCATGCCTCAACCAGTCGGGCTCCAAGGCCGAACACAGAAGCGGAAGCGAATACGAGGCGCACGCCGGATACTCCTCCGACAGAGGATGCGGACAGAATGTCCGCCACAAATTCCAAGGTGGAGAGCACCATGAACCACAGGCGTTGCCGAGCCGTTCTCCGTGACGCTTGTTTCTCCCAGGAGGCATTTGATGCCTTCAACTTGGGAGACGCGTACCTCCGTGCTGCTCAAAATGGTCTAGCCAGAGCCACGGACCAATATGTAAAGGATATATGGGTGAGAGAATTTGATGATTATATATAGTAGTAGCCCTTGAGACTTGAAACAGTTAGAATAACTGATTTAAGGATCATTTTTATGCAGGTTCTCACAGAAAAGAATACCCAATTGTCCCATGAGCGTGAAGAGTGCAAAGCCCGACTTCAGGACGCACTAGCCGCAGTAGAGGAGTCCAAGAAGACCCCCTCTGGTAATATATGTTTCAAATGATAGGTATCATGTAGAGTGCGGCATATATGCAAATCTGACAATAAAATTATAGATGACGCCGGAGGAAATCCGGATGAGCAACATCTCCGACGCCGGCTAGAGGCTGGCGAGAGCGTGCTTACGAAGGATAGGCAGGATAAGAATAATCTCTAGGATGCCAGCACCCTGCTGAGCGTGGAACTGAAGGATGTTCGTGCCCAACTGTCAGACTTCGTGAAGGAGAATCAGCGGCTTCGACGCGACATTTTCAGTAAGTGCTTGAACGAACTTTTAAGAAGAGTTCGACGAAGAAGTCGACTAACAGAGTTATGTCTGTAGGTATGCTAACAGGTCCTCCCGCGAAGGAAATGCCCGGGTCTGCGGGTGATCTTCTGCCCGAGCTCTCACAACTGCACGAAGGAGTCCGGCAGGTGATGCAAGGCATTGCCCAGGCCTTATGGCCATCCATCTCCGTGCCCGAAGGCCTTGGAGAGCTTGAAGAGAAGCTGAAGGGACCGCGGTGACCCTTCCGATTATGGAAGGTATCGGCCTGCCGTCAAGGTGCCAGGGAAGCCTGGGCCATGGTGAAGACGCGGTATACCAAGGCTGACCCAAACCACATGCCCGAGGTCAGACTTGTGGGGCCCGATGGGAAAGAGATCCCTGTTAGCCTAGTGTACGGGCAAGTAGAATTGGCCGCAAAGTATTCCCAACAGGATTGTAGACTAGACAGCCTGTTAGATGATATAGAAGAGGAATTTATCCAGTCAAATTGACTATGTAATTAAAGTGACATGTATAATGCCTTCTAGTCGGATTGTAGATCATTTGTCATGGCGGACCTTTTCTCTTCAACCTCAGGACCCGATAGTCCGGAGTGTATCCGAATACCCTCTCAGTTATGTAAGAACCGGGGCATGCTTGGAAACCAGGCGTAGGGGTCATTAGTGCTTGAACAGACAAGTGCCCAACTAGTTATGTTATATTACATGGTTAGTAAGAAACATCTTCCAGGGAGAATAGTTCCGTTAGGGGTTCCTTTCCCTGGGTATGCATGCCCTAAAGTGCATGTCCAGACAGCCAAAAGGGCCGCAGAGAAAAAACATCTGGGGGCACATATGGAAAATAGATAAGTGAAAAATCATCTTTTGTTCACCGACCGAATATTCCCTTAAGAACGCTAGCTTTCGGCTTCACCTAGTCTCAGGTACACATCCGGCTGACCCGGCAGTAACAATCGCAGAGGTGCTCCCCTTATGCCCTAGCCGAATTAAAGGGAACGTAGGGCATAAATACAAGAGCCTGGCAACCCAGCTTGGCCAAAACTTAAGTCATATCGATGCATATAATGGTGAAGAAAAGGTACATGTGGAAGGATGACATATGTGCTGGGCATGAAGCCCGTATAAATAAGTAAGCTTCTGTGAAAGAAGCCCCCAGGTATAATGAGCGTGGCTAGCGCGTCAATGGTGTGCAAGCAAGGCACAAGTTAGCCTTTGAAGGCGTTGGGAAAAATAAAAGAAGAAGGAGAGAAATAAAGGACAGATAATGTATATAAAAAGTGGACAGTGGAAGGAGACGAACACAGAGTCTGGCGCTAGGCGTAGAATCTTCGGAGCCTTGCTGCGTTCCATGGGTTTGGTTCAAGTCGATTGTCCGACGCATCCCGCAGATGGTACGCTCCACCGGTCAGAACTTGGTCAATTATGAAGGGACCCTCCCATTTGGGCTCGAGCTTGGTCTTTTTCTTCTCCAGTAGGCGTAGAACTAGTTCGCCAATGTTATAAGTTTTGGCCCGTATTTCTCTGCTTTGGTATCTTCGAGCCTGTTGCTGATAGAATGCAGAACGGGCTTTTGCCATGTCGCGCTCCTCCTCTAGAGTGTCCAAATTGTCCTGCCGATCGAGCTCGGCTTCTCTTTCTTCGTACATGCGCACTTGAGGTGAGTCATGAATTATGTCGCAGGGCAGAACCGCCTCTGCGCCGTACACCATGAAAAAGGGTGTGTATCCGGTAGTACGATTCGGCGTGGTCCACAGCCCCCAGAGTACGGAGTCGAGCTCCTCTACCCAGTGCGTGTTAGATTCCCTTAGGGACCGCACTAATCTGGGTTTGATGCCGCTCATGATAAGACCATTTGCTCGCTCAACTTGACCGTTGGTTTGTGGGTGATAGACGGAAGCATAATCGAGCTTAATGCCCATGTTTTTGCACCAGAGTTTTACCTCGTCGGCAGTGAAATTCATGCCGTTATCAGTGATGATGCTGTGGGGGACGCCATAGCGGTGTACAACCCCGGATATGAAGTCTATCACCGGTCCAGATTCGGCCGTTTTAACAGGTTTGGCTTCTATCCATTTGGGGAATTTATCCACCATGACCAGCAAGTATTTTTTCTTATGGGTTCCTCCTTTAAGGAGTCCAACCATGTCAAGCCCCCAGACCGCAAAGGGCCAGGTAATGGGGATTGTGTGGAGGGCAGTGGGTGGCATATGGCTTTGATTTGCAAAAAGCCGGCAACCAACGCAGTGTTGGACCAGGTCCAGTGCGTCTGCCTAGGCCGTAGGCCAGTAAAAACCTATACGGAAGGCCTTGATTACAAGGGCCCTGGCTGCGGCGTGGTGGCCGCCGAGTCCGGCATGAATTTCTGCCAGAAGCTTCCGCCCTTCCTCTTCGGAGATGCACCTTTGAAGGACTCCGGTGGTGCTTTTCTTATAAAGCTCTCCCTCATGGACCCTGTAGGCTTTGGATCGCCGCACTATGCAGCGTGCCTCGTTTTGGTCGTCGGGGAGTTCCTGCCTAGTTAAGTAGGCCAGGAATGGTTCTGTCCATGGGGCAATGACGGCCATTATAACATGGGCTAAAGATGTTATTTCGGTGGTAGAGCCTCCGATTATGTCAGAGTGTTCGGTATCGGGCATTGCGGTTGGGTCCAGTCTATTGTTACCAGTGTGCCCTTCCCATACCACGGATGGATTGAAGAGCCTCTCTAAAAAGATGTTAGGAGGGACCGCATCGCGTTTTGCGCCGATGCGTGCGAGGACATCTACCGCCTGATTATTTTCCCGGGCTACATGGTGAAATTCGAGCCCCTCGAACCGAGCTGACATTTTTAGGATGGCGTTGCGATATGCCGCCATTTTCGGATCCTTGGCATCAAAGTCTCCATTTATTTGGGATATTGCGAGGTTCAAATCCCCCCGCACCTCTAGGCGTTGAATGCCCATGGATACTGCCATCCGGAGACCATGTAAAAGGGCCTCGTATTCGGCTGCATTGTTGGAGTCTGTATACATTATCTGGAGTATGTATTGAACTGTATCTCCGGTTGGGGACGTCAGAACAACGCCAGCCCCCAGACTAGCCAGCATTTTGGAGCCATCGAAGTGCATGATCCAGTTGGAATATGCTTCCATCCATTCGGCGACAAAGTCGGCCAATACTTGCGACTTAATGGCTCGCCGCGGCTTGTAAGTTATGTCGAACGGGAGGAGATCAATGGCCCATTTGGCAATCCGTCCTGTGGCGTCGCGGTTGTTTATAATATCATTAAGTGGCACTTCCGAGGCTACTGTTATCGAACACTCTTGAAAGTAGTGCCGCAGCTTCCGGGATGCCATGAATACCGCGTATGCTATCTTTTGATAATGCGGGTACCGTGACTTGCATGGAGTAAGGACAGTGGATACATAATAGACTGGCTTTTGAAGGGGGAATTTATGTCCGTCCGTTTCTCGTTCGACGACGAGCACTGCGCTCACAACTTGATGGGTTGCCGCAATGTATAACAGCATTGGTTCGCCAATGTTTGGCGCGGCCAGGACTGGGTTGGTTGCCAATATGGATTTTATTTCTTCCAATCCGGCTGTGGCGGCACCCGTCCACTCGAAGTGTTCAGTGCGCCGTAGGAGGCGATAAAGGGGTAATGCCTTTTCTCCCAGGCGGGAGATAAAGCGGCTTAGAGCCGCCACACATCCGGTTAATTTCTGGATTTGTTTGAGGTCCGTTGGGATATCCAACTGTGATAGAGCCCGGATCTTGGCCGGATTTGCTTCAATTCCTCTGCCGTATACAATGAAGCCCAGGAGCTTTCTGGCTGGCACACCGAAAACACATTTTTCCGGGTTGAGCTTGATGTCATATGTTTTGAGGTTATCGAATGTAAACCTCAAGTCGTCTACTAGAGAGTCGACATGCTTGGTTTTGACGACAACATCATCTACGTATGCCTCCACTGTTTTGCCGATCTGGTTTGCCAGACATGTCTAAATCATGCGCTGATATGTTGCGCCAGCGTTTTTGAGCCCAAAGGGCATTGTATTGAAGCAGAAGAGGCCATATGGTGTGATGAATGTCGTTGCGGCTTGGTCGGGCTCCGCCATCTTAATTTGGTGGTAGCGGGAGTATGCGTCGAGGAAACACAATGAGTCGTGTCCTGCGGTAGCATCGATAATCTGATCGATGCGGGGGAGGGGGAAGGGATCCTTTGGGCAAGCCTTGTTGAGGTCCTTGAAATCGATGCACAGGCGCTAGGATTTATCCTTCTTTGGAACCATCACCAGGTTTGCTAGCCAGTCCGGGTGTTTTATTTCTCTAATGAATCCGGCCTCCAATAACTTGGCTAGTTCCTCTCCCATGGCTTGTCTCTTAGGTTCAGAGAAACGCCGAAGAGCCTGCTTCATAGGCTTGAAACCCCTTAGAATATTGAGGCTGTGCTCGGCCAGCCTGCGTGGGATTCCTAGCATGTCTGAAGGATGCCAGGCAAAAATGTCCCAGTTCTCGCGCGGGAATTCTCGTAGTGCGGCGTCTACGGCGGGGTTTAATTGTGCCCCGATGGAGGCTGTTTTTGTAGGGTCCATTGGATGGACTTGGAATTTGACTATTTCGTCCTCCGGTTTAAAGGAGGTGGACTTGGATCTCTTATCGAGTATCACATCATCCTTGTTTACCGTGGAGCGCAGCGCAGTCAGTTCCTCAACCGCTAGGGCTTTGGATAATGCCTCGAGGGCCAGTGCGGCTGTCTTGTTTTCGGCATGGAGTGCTGTGTCTGGATCACTAGCAAGAGTGATGATTCCGTTGGGCCCGGGCATTTTGAGCTTCATGTACCCATAATGGGGTATGGCTTGGAAGATTGTGAATGCCTCCCGCCCTAACAGGGCGTGGTATCCGCTACTGAACGGGGCCACTGGGAACGTAATATCTTCGGACCTATAATTCTCCGGCGTGCCGAACACCACATCTAGTGTGATTTTGCCTGTAAAGCACACTTCCCGACTGGGGATTATTCCTCTAAATGGTGTGCTGCTTCGCTCGATGCGGTTCCAGTTTATTTCCATTTTTTGAAGGGTTTCCTCATAGATGAGGTTTAATCCGCTGCCACCGTCCATGAGTACCTTGGTGAGTCGAAAGCCATCCACAATTGGACTGAGGACCAATGCGGCTGGTGCTCGGGCTGTTCGGAATTTAGGTTCGTCACTAGCATTGAAAGTAATAGCCGTGTCACTCCATGGGTTCATTGTTGCCACGTGGTAGATTTCGGCAAGGCTGCGGAGTGTTCGCTTTCGCCTGTTATTTTGTACGAAGGTCTCGAAGACTGTTAATACCATACTGGTATCCCTGGGATGGTGCTTTGTGGCTTCTAGAATTAGAAGATCATCGCCACTTTTGGCTACCTGCCGGAGTATCCAACATGCTCTAAGGCTATGTGTTGGTATGGTGCCCTCTATACTATGAATTTTACAGGGTCCATTGAGCCATCCCTCCAGTATGGTTCCATGCCATGTAGAGGGTTTTTGCTTTTTGGTATTTAACCCGGGTGTCTTGTGATAATGCACCCTTTTATTTCGGACTGGGTTCGTATTTAGGTCTGGATTGTCCCAAAATTTTGTTTCGGTTTTCCAGGCACTTTCCATCGCACAGTACTTTCGTACTATGGACGCCAAGTCGGCAAAGCGTGTAATTTCACGGCGACTTATGGCGTTAAGAATTCCCTTGTCCGTGCAATTATTTCAGAAGAATGAGATTGCGTCTTTCTCGCGGCAGTCCTTGACTTTGTTCATTACAAGGAGGAATCTGGCCCAATAATGATGTACTGTTTCCTGGGGCTCTTGCTTGATGTGGGAAAGATTGCTTATGCTTGGGTGGGTGGGTGGAATTGAATCCGAAACCTCACCCAATCTGAGACCCAGGGGTCGAGGAGTTTCCGATCTTGGAAGTTCGGGTTCTAGGATGTTGCCCGATAAATTTGGCACGCTGCCTGACTCTAGGTTCAGGGGTTGGGTGATGTCCTCCCGTAAACGGGTATCCGGCTCGAAGGGCTCGGGAATCCGGACATAGCTAGTCCTCAAGATAGAGTAAGGGTCGCCGCATTGTTCTTCCACCGCCGCAACGTGATGGGTGACCAGGGGAGTGTTAATCTTTCTCTGATCGGATTTAAGCCCAATCTGATCATAGTCCGTGGCGACTCCCAGGGCGGCGATGCGATCCAAGAGCTCATTTAGGGAAGAGAGCTCCATTGGATCTAACTGCTCGGCGAATTCCAAGTTGACGTGGAGACTGCTTTCGATGACCCGAGAAGTCATCGTCGGTGCAGTAGCTGAACAGGCGGTCATGAGGAAACCACCTAGCCGGAGGGTTTGGCCGACCGCCAAAGCTCCCTTAGCAACAGTGCTGTCTTTAAAGATGAGACGAGACATCCTTCCTTATGGCGACGACACAGTGGAACTCTCAATGAAAGCACCAATGTCGGTGTCAAAACCGGCGGATCTCGGGTAGGGGGTCCCGAACTGTGCGTCTAGGCGGATGGTAACAGGAGACAAGGGACACGATGTTTTGACCCAGGTCCGGGCCCTCTCGATGGAGGTAAAACCCTACTCCTGCTTGATTAATACTGATGATATGGGTAGTACAAGAGTAGATCTACCACGAGATCAGAGAGGCTAAACCCTAGAAGCTAGCCTATGGTATGATTGTTGTTGTGTCCTATGGACTAAACCCTCCGGTTTATATAGACACGGGAGGGGGCTAGGGTTACACAGAGTCGGTTACAAGGAAGGAGATCTACATATCCGTATTGCCAAGCTTACCTTCCACACCAAGGAGAGTCCCATCCGGACACGGGACGAAGTCTTCAATCTTGTACCTTCATAGTCCAACAGTCCGGCCAAAGGTCATAGTTCGGCTGTCTGGAAACCTCCTAATCCAGGACTCCCTCAGTGAGGGCTGTAAGATAGAGCTTGAGAGATGATCAAGTCACAGACATGTACCTATATTTTTAGTGTGGGAGGAATCAAGGTCAATCCATTACATATATAAAGGGAGAGAGATTGGGCGAGTGTGGGTCCTCGTGCGATCGAAAGAGTGAGACGGGTTGGATTGGGTGAGCTAGATAGACAATGTGCGTGAGAGAGTATACAATATGAATATGTCGAATTGGGCTCAAAGATGAAGATATATCGTTTATGACCGAGAAAGAGCGAGGTCAATCGAGACATACAAAGAGAGAGAGAGAGAGAGAGAGAGATTGAGCGAGTGTGGCTGTCGGTGTACAAAAGTAGGGGCTCTCCTTTTTTACCCCTTTACTTGTGCACTGATGACCCACAAGTATAGGGGATCTATCGTAGTCCTTTCGATAAGTAAGAGTGTCGAACCCAACGAGGAGCAGAAGGAAATGAAGCGGTTTTCAGCAAGGTATTCTCTGCAAGTACTGAAATAAGTGGTAACAGATAGTTTTGTGATAAGATAATTTGTAACGAGCAACAAGTAACAAAATTAAATAAAGTGCAGCAAGGTGGCCCAATCCTTTTTGTAGCAAAGGACAAGCCTGGACAAACTCTTATGATGAGAAAAGCGCTCCCGAGGACACATGGGAATATCGTCAAGCTAGTTTTCATCACGTTCATATGATTCACGTTCGGTACTTTGATAATTTGATATGTGGGTGGACCGGTGCTTGGGTGCTGTTCTTACTTGAACAAGCATCCCACTTATGATTAACCTCTATTGCAAGCACCCACAACTACAACAAAAGTATTAAGGTAAACCTAACCATAGCATGAAACATATGGATCCAAATCAGCCCCTTACGAAGCAACGCATAAACTAGGGTTTAAGCTTCTGTCACTCTAGCAACCCATCATCTACTTATTACTTCCCAATGCCTTCCTCTAGGCCCAAATAATGGTGAAGTGTTATGTAGTCGACGTTCACATAACACCACTAGAGGCTAGACAACACACATCTCATCAAAATATCGAACGAATACCAAATTCACATGACCACTAATAGCAAGACTTCTCCCATGTCCTCAGGAACAAACGTAACTACTCACAAAGCATATTCATGTTCATAATCAGAGGGGTATTAATATGCATAAAGGATCTGAACATATGATCTTCCACCAAATAAACCAACTAGCATCAACTACAAGGAGTAATCAACACTACTAGCAATCTACTAGTACCAATCCCGGACTTGGAGACAAGAATTGGATACAAGAGATGAACTAGGGTTTTGAGAGGAGATGGTGCTGGTGAAGATGTTGATGGAGATTACCCTCTCCCGATGAGAGGAGCGTTGGTGATGACGATGGCGATGATTTCCCCCTCCCGGAGGGAAGTGTCCCCGACAGAACAGCTCTGCTAGAGCCCTAGATTGGTTCCGCCAAGGTTCCGCCTCGTGGCGGCGGAGTCTCGTCCCGAAAGGTTGTTTAATATTTTTCCCTCGACGAAAGACCTCATATAGCAGAAGATGGCCATCGGAGAGCTAGCAGGGGGCCCACTAGGCAGGGGGGCGCGCCCTGGGGGGTAGGGCGTGCTCCCCACCCTCGTGGCCAGGTGGGTCCCGCTCTGGTGTATTTCTTTTGCTCAATATTTTTTATATATTCTGAAAATAACTTCCGTGGAGTTTCAGGACTTTTGGAGTTGCGCAGAATAGGTCTCTAATATTTGCTCCTTTTCTAGCCCAGAATTCCAGCTGCCGGCATTCTCCCTCCTTATGTAAACCTTGTAAAATAAGAGAGAATAGGCATAAGTATTGTGACATAACGTGTAATAACAACCCATAATGAAATAAATATCGATATAAAAGCATGATGCAAAATGGAGTATCAACTCGCCCAAGCTTAGACATCGCTTGTCCTCAAGCGGAAGCCGATAACGATAAATATGTCCTCATGTTTAGAGGCAGAGGTGTCGATAAAAATAAAATACGGACATGAAGGCATCATGATTGTTTTCATAACAGCAACATATATGGATATTGTCATATGATTTCTTATGCTCAAGTAATAATCTATTCACAATGAGTATGAATCAGAAACTTTATTGAGAACTAACAAACTATAATCTCAGTCATTGAAGCAATTGCAATTTATCATAATATCATAAAGAGTCTATGTCAGAGCTTTCTAGCAAGTTCACATACTCAACTATCATTTAGTCTTTCATAATTGCTAACACTCACGTAATACTTGTGGTTACGGAGTTTTAATCGGACACAGAGAAAGATAGGGGCTTATGGTTTCGCCTCCCAATTTCTTACCTCAAGGGTAATGTCAACAATAATAACTCATGCTCCCCTACATCCAATTAGATATATCTATCAAGATCTTTCCAACATATTGTGCTTGCCAAAGGATAAAGTGTAAAAAGTAAAGGTGAAGATCACCATGACTCTTCGCAGAGGGAAGCAGAGGTTGCCATGCGCTTTCGGGTTGGATGCATAAAATCTTAATGCGAAAGAACATCACTTTATATTGCCCCTTGTGATATGAACCTTTATTATGCAGTCCGTCGCTTTTATTTCTTCCACATCACAAGATCGTATAAAGCTTATTACTTCCACATCAATCAATCATACATATTTAAAGAGCAATTTTTATTGCTTGTACCGATGACATTACTTGAAGGATCTTACTCAATCCATAGGTAGGTATGGTGGACTCTCATTGAAAAACTGGTTTAAGGGTTTTGGAAGCACAAGTAGTATCTCTACTTGGTGCTGAGAATTTGGCTAGCATGAGGGGGAAAGGCAAGCTAAACATGCTGGATGATCCATGACAATATACTTTATCTCAGATGCAAGAAAACACAACCCATTATGTTGTCTTCCTTGTCGAACATCAACTCTTTAGCATGTCATATTTTAATGAGTGCTCACAATCATAAAAGATGGCTATGATAATATATTTATATGTGAAACCTCTCTTTCTTTATTACTTCCTATTAATTGCAACAATGACCAAAGCTATGCTTGTCAACTCCCAACAACTTTTAATCATCATACTCTTTATATGTGAAGTCATTACTCTCAATAAGATCAATATGAACTTTTGTTTCTTTTTATTCTGTTTCTCTTTTCTTTTATCCACTCAAGATCATAGCAAGAAAATCAAGCCCTTGACTCAACACTAATCTTTATTATATAGCTCACGGACTCGATTACATCGAGAGATCATAAAGCAAAACTCAAAACTAGATCATGCCATAAACTTTTATTCTACTAGATCAAAATACTACTAATAGGATCGAACTAAGAAAAACGGTAAAGATAGGAGTGTGATTGTGATACGATACCGGGGCACCTCCCCCAAGCTTGGCAGTTGCCAAGGGGAGTGCCCATACCCATGTGATTATGTCTCCTTCTTCGGTGATGATGATGGCTTCTTCCTCAATTTGCGCTTGAGGACAGCATTTTGATCCCTCAAGTCATCAATCTCCTGCTCTAGGGTTAATATCTTTTTGCATAGTTCCTGCTTGTTTTCCTGCAAGATACGGAAAGGGATAAACTCGATCTTAGGTTTCTTTGCTCTATCAGGCAGGCTTGACTTTTTGAACTCCACATGCATGTCCCCAAGTTGAGGTAGTGGATGTTCATCCTCATCTGAGCTCGTCTCCTCTTTCCTCTTGGGTTCATAGTCCTCTTCTTCCTCCGTAGTCCAACCACAATGCTCCACATCTCCATAGACCCTAGGGTTTGCAAGGTAATCATCCACATAGCTTTCTCCTTCCGAATCCTGGGACGACATGTTGCTCTAATCTGCAGCAGGACAGCTCGAAACAAGAACGGAGGATATTTGCGTGATACAAGAGTCAAAACCTTCGGGAGAATATATAATGAATTTTTACTGACCAAAATATGTATCGTGCAAGAAAATGAAGTCCGGATAGCACACGAGGTGCCCACGAGGTAGGGGGCACCCCCAGGGGGGTAGGGCGCGCCCTCCACCCTCATGGAGCCCTCGTGTCCTTCCCGGACTGCTTCTTATTTTTCTATTTTTCTAAATATTCCAAAACGGAGAAATATTGCCTTAAAAACTGTTTTGGAGTCGGTTTACTTACCGTACCACATACCTATTCCTTTTCGGAGTCTGAAACATTCTGGAAAGTGTCTCTGATGTATTCCTTCGGGGTTACGGTTTCAATAACATTGGTTTCAACATTTATGGGATTACCTGAGATATAATGTTTGATTCTTTGACCGTTCACCACCTTCGGATTTGTGCCTTCGAAGTTCTTGATTTTTATGGCACCGAAACGGTAGACCTCCTCGATAATGTATGGACCTTCCCATTTAGAGAGAAGTTTTCCTGCAAAAAATCTTAAACGAGAGTTGTATAGCAATACATAATCACCTACGTTAAACTCACGCATTTGTATCCTTTTATCATGCCATCTTTTAACTTTTTCTTTAAACAACTTGGCATTTTCATAAGCTTGGGTTCTCCATTCATCAAGTGAGCTAATGTCAAATAACCTCTTTTCACCGGCAAGTTTGGAATCATAGTTGAGTTCTTTAATAGCCCAATAAGCCTTATGTTCTAGTTCGAGAGGTAAGTGGCATGCTTTTCTGTAAACCATTTTATACGGAGACATACCCATAGGATTTTTATATGCAGTTCTATAGGCCCATAATGCATCATCAAGTTTCTTGGACCAATTCTTTCTAGACCTATTGACAGTCTTTTGCAAAATTAATTTGAGCTCTCTATTACTCAATTCTACTTGACCACTAGACTGTGGGTGATAAGGGGATGCAATTCTATGATTAACATCATATTTAGCAAGCATTTTACGGAAAGCACCATGAATAAAATGTGAACCACCATCAGTCATTAAATATCTCGGAAAAATAACTTCTTTAAGCATCTTAATAGAAGTGTTATGATCAACACTAAAATATGTGTATAACCATTAGAGGCAGGAAAAGGTCCCATATAATGAAAGCCCCAAACATCAAATGGTTCAATAACAAGTGAATAATTCATAGGCATTTCTTGACGTCTACTAATATTACCAATTCTTTGACATTCATCACAAGACAAGACAAACTTACGGACATCCTTGAAGAGAGTAGGCCAATAAAAACCAGATTGTAATACCTTATGTGCAGTTCTATCTCCAGCGTGGTGTCCTCCATAAGCTTCGGAGTGACACTTGCGTAGGATCTGTTCATGTTCATGCTCAGGTACACAACGTCTAATAACACCATCTACTCCTTCTTTATAAAGATGTGGGTCATCCCAAAAGTAATGTCTCAAATCATAGCAGAACTTTTTCTTTTGTTGGTATGTGAAACTAGGTGGTATAAATTTAGCAACAATATAATTAGCATAATCAGCATACCATGGAGTACTATGAGAAGTGTTTATGACATTTAGTTGCTCATTAGGAAAGCTATCATCAATAGGTAGTGGGTCATCAAGAACATTTTCTAACCTAGACAAGTTGTCTGCAATGGGGTTCTCAGCTCCCTTTCTAACAACAATATGCAAATCAAATTCTTGTAGCAAGAGAACGCACCTAATAAGTCTAGGTTTAGCATCTTTCTTTTCCATAAGATATTTAATAGCAGCATGATCGGTGTGAATAGTTACTTTAGAATCAACAATATAAGGTCTGAACTTATCACAAACAAATACAACTGCTAAAAATTCTTTCTTAGTAGTAGCGTAATTTCTCTGAGCATTGTCTAGAGTCTTACTAGCATAATGGATAACATTTAATTTCTTATCAACTCTTTGCCCTAGAACAGCACCTACAGCATAATCACTAGCATCACACATAATTTCAAAGGGTAAATTCCAATCAGGTGGCTGAACAATAGGTGCAGAGATCAATGCTTTCTTAAGTATTTCAAATGCTTCTACACAATCATCATCAAAGACAAATGGTATATCTTTTTGTAATAAATTGGTCAGAGGCCGAGAAATCTTTGACAAGTCCTTAATGAACCTCCTATAAAATCCGGCGTGACCAAGGAAACTTCTCAATAGCATCAACCTTGGCTTTATCAACTTCAATACCTCTTTCAGAAACTTTATGTCCCAAGACAATACCTTCATTAGCCATAAAGTGGAACTTTTCCCAATTCAAGACAAGATTAGTTTCTTCACATCTCTGCAAAACTCGATCAAGATTGCTCAAGAAATCATCAAAAGAGGATCCATAGACAGAAAAATTGTCCATAAAAACCTCACAAATCTTTTCACAAAAGTCAGAGAAAATAGCCATCATGCATCTTTGAAAGGTAGCAGGTGCATTACATAAACCAAAAGGCATACGTCTATAAGAAAAAGTACCAAAAGGGCATGTACAAGTGGTCTTTGATTGATCATTGGCTGACACAGGTATTTGCGAGAGACCAGAATAACCATCTAGAAAGCAAAAATGCGTATGTTCAGATAATCTTTCTAGCATTTGATCCATAAAAGGTAAGGGGTAATGATCTTTCTTGGTAGCTTTATGTAACTTGCGGAAATCAATTACCATCCTATGCCCTATAATAATTCTTTGAGGAATCAATTCATCTTTATCATTAGGGACAACAGTGATACCTCCCTTTTTAGGGACACAATGGACAGGACTTACCCACTGACTATCAGCAACGGGATAAATTATACCTGCCTCCAGAAGCTTTAGTATTTCTTTTTTTACCACTTCTTTCATTTTAGGATCCAGCCGTCATTGATGATCAATAACTGGTTTGGCATCTGTCTCCAAATTTATTTTATGTTGACATAGAGTGGGACTAATGCCCTTAAGATCATCAAGAGTATATCCAATAGCAGCACAGTGCTTCTTCAGAGTTTCCAATAATCTTTCTTCTTCATGCTCTGAAAGGTTAGCACTAATAATAACAGGATATATCTTCTTTTCATCAAGATCAGCATATTTAAGAGTATCAGGCAATGGTTTAAGCTCAAACACGGGACCACCCTTGGGTGGAGGAGGATCCCCTAGGATTTCAATAGGCAAATTGTGTTTCAGAATAGGTTCCTGCTTAAAGAATACTTCATCTATTTCCCTTCTTTCATTCATAAACATATCATTTTCATGGTCTAGCAAATATTGTTCTAAAGGATCACCAGGAGGTACGGCAATAGAAGCAAGACCAATAATTTCATCCTTACTAGGCAATTCTTCTTCACGGTGTTGTCTACTAAATTTAGAGAAATTAAACTCATGAATCATATCACCCAAACCAATAGTAACAACATTCTTTTCGCAGTCTATCTTAGCATTAACGGTGTTCAAGAAGGGTCTACCAAAAATAATGGGGCAAAAGCTATCTTGTGGGGAACCAAGAACAAGAAAATCAGCAGGATATTTAGTTTTCCCACACAATACTTCAACATCTCTAACAATTCCCATTGCTGATATAGTATCTCTATTGGCAAGTTTAATTGTAACATCAATACCTTCTAACTTAGCAGGTGCAATTTCATGCTTAATTTCTTTGTATAAAGTATGCGGTATAACACTAGCACTAGCACCCATATCACATAAGCCATGATAACAGTGATCTCCTATTTTAACAGAAATAACAAGCACGCCTACCACAGGTCTATGTTTATCTTTAGCACAAGGTTTGGCAATTCTAGCGGTTTCACCACAGAAATGAATAACATGCCCATCAATATTATCAGACAACAGATCTTTAACAATAGCAATATTATGTTCAACTTTGACTTGCTCAGGAGGTGTATAAGTTCTAATATTTCTTTTACGAACCACAGTTGAAGCTTTAGCATGATCCTTTATTCTAACAGGGAAAGGTGGTTTCTCAACATAAGAAGTAGGAACAATAGGATCATTATAAGTGACAGCCTTTTCTTCAACTTTAATAGGTGCAGCTACTTTTACTTCTATGGGAGGATGATATTTAAACCACTTCTCCTTGGGAAGATCAACATAAGTAGCAAAATATTCACAGAAAGAAGCTACTATCTTAGAGTCAAGTCCATATTTAGTGCTAAATTTACGGAAAACATCGGTATCCATGAAATATTTAACACAATCAAACTTAGGTGTCATACCTGACTCCTTACCTTCGTCGAGATCCCAATCTTCAGAGTTGCGTTTAATTCTATCCAATAAATTCCATTTGAATTCAATAGTCTTCATCATAAAAGAGCCAGCACAAGAAGTATCGAGCATGGATTGATTATTATGAGAAAGCCGAGCATAAATTTTTTGAAGAATTATTTCTCTTGAGAGCTCATGATTGGGGCATGAATATAACATTGATTTAAGCCTCCCCCAAGCTTGAGCGATGCTTTCTCCTTCGCGAGGCCAATAGTTATATATATAATTGCGATCACGATGAACAAGATGCATAGGATAATACTTCTGATGAAATTCCAATTTAATTCATTTATAGTTCCATGATCCCGTGTCATCACATAGCCTATACCATGTAGATGCATCTCCCTTCAAAGATAAAGGGAAGACCTTCTTCTTAACAACATCATCGGGTATACCTGCAAGCTTAAATAATCCACAAACTTCATCCACATATATTAGGTGTTCATCAGGATGCTTTGTTCCATCTCCTGTAAAAGGATTATCTAGCAGTTTTTCTAACATACCCGAAGGAACTTCAAAGGGAATAATTTCATTTTCAGTAGGTTCATTAGGTTGAGGAGCAACTCTTTGCTCTACTGGTCGGGGTGAAGATACCCCGAACAAGCCCCTCGGAGGATTACTTTCCATAGTAACAAGTGACAGTAAATTTCAGCACACTATATAAATTTTTCCTTACCAAATTCCACCTACCAAAGGCGCTTCACTCACCAGCAACGGCGCCAGAAAAGAGTCTTGATTACCCACAAGTATAGGGGATATATCGTAGTCCTTTCGATAAGTAAGAGTGTCGAACCCAACGAGGAGCAGAAGGAAATGATAAGCGGTTTTCAGCAAGGTATTCTCTGCAAGTACTGAAATAAGTGGTAACAGATAGTTTTGTGATAAGATAATTTGTAACAAGCAACAAGTAACAAAAGTAAATAAAGTGCAGCAAGGTGGCCCAATCCTTTTTGTAGCAAAGGACAAGCCTGGACAAACTCTTATGATGAGAAAAGCGCTCCCGAGGACACATGGGAATATCGTCAAGCTAGTTTTCATCACGTTCATATGATTCGCGTTCGGTACTTTGATAATTTGATATGTGGGTGGACCGGTGCTTGGGTGTTGTTCTTACTTGAACAAGCATCCCACTTATGATTAACCTCTATTGCAAGCATCCACAACTACAACAAAAGTATTAAGGTAAACCTAACCATAGCATGAAACATATGGATCCAAATCAGCCCCTTACGAAGCAACGCATAAACTAGGGTTTAAGCTTCTGTCACTCTAGCAACCCATCATCTACTTATTACTTCCCAATGCCTTCCTCTAGGCCCAAATAATGGTGAAGTGTTATGTAGTCGACGTTCACATAACACCACTAGAGGCTAGACAACACACATCTCATCAAAATATCGAACGAATACCAAATTCACATGACTACTAATAGCAAGACTTCTCCCATGTCCTCAGGAACAAACGTAACTACTCACAAAGCATATTCATGTTCATAGTCAGAGGGGTATTAATATGCATAAAGGATCTGAACATATGATCTTCCACCAAATAAACCAACTAGCATCAACTACAAGGAGTAATCAACACTACTAGCAATCTACTAGTACCAATCCCATACTTGGAGACAAGAATTGGATACAAGAGATGAACTAGGGTTTTGAGAGGAGATGGTGCTGGTGAAGATGTTGATGGAGATTATCCTCTGCTAGAGCCCTAGATTGGTTCCGCCAAGGTTCCGCCTCGTGGCGGCGGAGTCTCGTCCCGAAAGGTTGTTTATTATTTTTCCCTCGACGAAAGACCTCATATAGCAGAAGATGGCCATCGGAGAGCCAGCAGGGGGCCCACTAGGCAGGGGGGGGCGCGCCCTGGAGGGTAGGGTGCGCTCCCCACCCTCGTGGCCAGGTGGGTCCCCCTCTGGTGTATTTCTTCCGCTCAATATTTTTTATATATTCTGAAAATAACTTCCGTGGAGGTTCAGGACTTTTGGAGTTGCGTAGAATAGGTCTCTAATATTTGCTCCTTTTCCAGCCCAGAATTCCAGCTGCCGGCATTCTCCCTCCTTATGTAAACCTTGTAAAATAAGAGAGAATAGGCATAAGTATTGTGACATAACGTGTAATAACAGCCCATAATGAAATAAATATCGATATAAAAGCATGATACACAATGGACGTATCATGCATGGGCAGTCAGAGCCGCCCGCGGCCACACTAAGTAGGGTAGAGGAGGGAAGCCAAAGGCACAAGACGGGAAAAGCAACACCATGGCCAGAGACACAAAGAGCAAGAGGGCGAGGTGGAGTCCCCCGGCAAGACCCTTGCCGGGGTGGCCTCCGCAGCCCCGGCAAGAGCCTTGCCGGGGCAACTTGCCCAACGCCAGCAGAGCGCGCCACCCTTGAGCCCAAGGGTTCCAACACCATCAACCACATTGGAACCAAGGCTCGAGAGGCACCTAGATGGTGGCATGCAGATCTTTGTGAAGATCATAAGCACACAAGATCGGATGAGGACCAGAAGACGACGATCCTCGACAAGATCCTTGCCGAGGAAGTCCACGAGACCCCCGGCAAGATCCTTGCCGGGGACGACCGCAATGCCCTGGCAAGACCCTTGCCGAGGACACCTGCGGGACCACAGCCAGACCCACGTCTGCGAAGACCCCACCGCTGTTCCCATACAGCTGCCATCACAACCAGCTGGGCAGGCACCTACGTGGCAACGTGTGGCCTCCAGGCCAACTCAGCAAGCACCTGCGTGGTGGCATGCAGATCTTCGTGAAGACCCTACCACCATGCCATCTCATCAGCCTGCCAGCCTACGTCACGCTGCATGCCTCGTTGGCCTGGACGCGTGTCGGAGCGAGGCGGAGCGGCGACAGACGGGACGGGCCTCGGTGCCGTCCCCAATAAATCAATGGGACACCTAAGGGGCGCATTTAATGCGCCTTGTCCCATAATGACGGGCGATAAGCTTGTACACGGTATACCTTTCCACCACCCTGTGTGCCACGGTGGCAACCCCTTTTGTCTATAAAAGGAGGCCCGAGGCATACTAGAGAAGGATTCGGATCTTTTGGACTACGCACACACCGTAGCTAGTTCGAGAGCTCAATAACACTCAAATATACACCAAAGTAGGACTAGGGTATAATGCATTCTCACGGCCCGAACCTGGGTAAACGATCCATGTGCTGACTGCCAGACCCGCTCTTTGCACAACCCCGTGCCCGCCAACCGTAGAAGGGATCCTTGTGCTGCCGTCGCCGTCCTCGCCTCGCCACGGCAAACCTCGCAGCCGCCGTCGAAGTCCGATGCCGTCGCCGGACTCGCTAACTGCCGCCAGCGGTTTTCGATGGAAAACCGCCCCGAACCGGTACAAACCGACCCTGTTTTCTTTTTAGGTTTTTCTTTAGTTTGGTTTTATTTTATTAGATCGGTTTTTTCTTTTGCCTAGTTATTTCGAGAACGTTCGCTGGTTTGGTTTTCACAGCGAACGGATTCGTTAGTTAGCGTTCGACAGTGAACGTTCGTTAGATAGTCTTTTTCTTTTCTTTTAATTTTCGGTCAGGGACTCGTTTGTGAATATTTTATTTATAGATTGGCCCCTGTTTTTCAAACAACTATAACTTTTTACTCGTTAGTCCAAATTCAACGAAACCAACGCCCACATATTCGTTATGATTCCCTCTATCCAGTAATCCAACTCAAACATGTTTTTGAAAGTTTTAAAATTGGAATTCAACCAGTTTTGTATTCAAACTTCGTTTGATCATAACTTGAGTTTCGTAGCTCCGTTTAAGTTGATTCTTTTTGCAAATCGAAGCTCTTGACCTAAACTTTCTGATAAGGCCAAATTCATATAATTTTGGTACTGTTAGAAATTGTTTTATGTTGCAAGAGCTATTTTTTTGGTTTTGATGTTTTCTGAATCGACTTTTTCAATTTTTCTGGTATTTTGAGTGATTGCTTATGTGTGGTTACTATTGCTTGCTTACGATAGATTGACCGGAGTGTGACGAGTAGAACTATCAAGAGTTATGAGTGCGAATCATCTTCATCAACATTGCAGGCAAGTTCACACTTTGATCATACCTCTTTCATACCCAGTTTTTATTGCATTAGATCAAACCTCAAACATTGCATGATTACGATCTAATTAAATTGTGGGATGGGAAGTAGTTGAGGTAGTACCTATTACATGTTTATTATCAAACCCTTGGGAGTTACTATTACGTTATGCTTACATTGCCATGCTATGCTCATAGACGTGGATTGGGTTTTGAGAGTATTCATGACAGATGTGAGATTGTTAATTAATGGTTTACTTAAGGTGGCAACTTAAACACACATCTGGGTGGATTGAGGCACCTGGTTATTCCAGGATTGCCTGTCTAGGCACCTGGGTAGACCAGGATTGCCTGTTTTTTTATGGACCGCCACCCAGGCCCAAAGGGATCATGAGATTTTTCATACTAGAAACTTCCGTGTGCAGCCACAAGCTATTATGGGCTCTAGCATAGTTTATTAAGTCGTGCGAACTCTTACAGGGTAGACTAGCAGATGTAGGGGAAAGTAGGTGTAACGGTCTATCCATCGTAAGGTGCTAGCGCTTCTGAAGAACTATGTCTCGGTCATCCGTTTCTCAACCATTCTCAATGTTCAACAACCACCATGATAGTTAATTAAAATGTATTCTTTTGCAGTAGGGAAAAATTGGCTTTTCGCAAAAACCTTATAACCATAGAGCTTTTCCACCAGCCAAATATGCATGTAGTGATAGCCTTTTATCATCATTCTCTATGGTGTGAATTTGCCAGTACATTCAATGTACTGACACTTTGTGACTGCAACGTCTCATGTTGCAGGATATCTTACGACGAGTAAGTGATATGTTAGGGTTACGATTTCTACACTCAACTTTGCCGTTGGTGTTGATGGGAACCCACAACCTTGTTACTTCCGCTATTTTGGAATGAGGTAATAGTACTTATGTTACTTTATACATGTGATTTACCTCTGTTATAAATCCTCGAGTACTGTGTGTGTCAGCATACCGATCCAGGGATGACACTTAAGCACAGAGACTTGACCCATTCGGGTCGGGTCGCTACAAGCGGGGTCCTAATGGAAACTAAGGGATATTAAGGCCTCCTTTTAATAGAGTACCGGAACAAAGCGTTAGCACATAGTGAATACATGAACTCCTCAAACTATGGTCAACACCGGGAGTGGTCCCGATTATTGTCACTTCGGGGTTGCCGGATCATAACACATAGTAGGTGACTATAGACTTGCAAGATAGGATCAAGAACTCACATATATTCATGAAAACATAATAGGTTCAGATCTGAAATCATGGCACTCGGGCCCTAGTGACAAGCATTAAGCATAGCAAAGTCATAGCAACATCAATCTCAGAACATAGTGGATACTAGGGATCAAACCCTAACAAAACTAACTCGATTACATGATAGATCTCGTCCAACCCATCACCGTCCAGCAAGCCTACGATGGAATTACTCACGCACGGCGGTGAGCATCATGAAATTGGTGATGGAGGATGGTTGATGATGACGACGGCGACGAATCCCCCTCTCCGGAGCCCTGAACGGACTCCAGATCAGCCCTCCCGAGAGGTTTTAGGGCTTGGCGGCGGCTCCGTATTGTAAAACGCGATGAATTCTTCTCTTTGATTTTTTTTCTCCCCGAAAGCAAATATATAGAGTTGGAGTTGAGGTCGGAGGAGCTCCAGGGGGCCCACGAGGTAGGGGGGCACGCCCTAGGGGGGAGGGCGCACCCCCACCCTCGTGGACAGGGTGTGGGCCCCCTGGTCTTTATCTTTTGCAAGGATTTTTTTATTAATTCCAAATAGACGTTCCGTGGAGTTTCAAGTCATTCCAAGAACTTTTGTTTCTGCACATAAATAACACCATGGAAAGTCTGCTCAAAATAGCGTCAGTCCGGGTTAGTTTCATTCAAATCATGCAAGTTAGAGTCCAAAACAAGGGCAAAAGTGTTTGAAAAGTAGATACGACGGAGACATATCAACTGCCCCAAGCTTAAACCTTTGCTTGTCCTCAAGCAATTCAGTTGATAAACTGAAAGTGATAAAGAAAAACTTTTACAAACTCTGTTTGCTCTTGTTGTTGTAAATATGTAAAGCCAGCATTCAAGTTTTCAGCAAAGATTATGACTAACCATATTTGCAATAACTCTTAGGTCTCATGTTTACTCATATCAATAGCATAATCAACTAGCGAGCCATAATAATAAATCTCGGATGACAACACTTTCTCAAGACAATCATGATACGATATAACAAGATGGTATCTCGCTAGCCCTTTCTGAGACCGTAAAACATAAATGCAGAGCACCTTTAAAGATCAAGGACTGACTAGACATTGTAATTCATGGTAAAAGAGATCCAATCATAGTCATACCCAATATAAATTAATAGTAATGAATGCAAATGACAGCTGCGCTCTCCAGCTAGTGCTTTTTAATAAGAGGGTGATGACTCAACATAAAAGTAAATAGATAGTCCCTTCGCAGATGGAAGCAGTGATTTATAGAGGTGCCAGAGCTCAGTTTTGAAATAGAGATAGATAATATTTTGAGCGGCATACTTTCATTGTCAACATAACAACTAAGAGATGGTGACATCTTCCATGCTACACACATTATAGGCGGTTCCCAAACAGAATGGTAAAGTTTATACTCCCCCTCCACCAACAAGCATCAATCCATGAATTGCTCGAAACAACGAGTGTCTCCAACTAGCAACAGTCCCAGGGGGAGTTTTGTTTGCAATTAATTTGATTTAGTTTGCATAAAGCATGGGACTGGGCATCCCGGTGACCAGCCATTTTCTCGTGAGTGAGGAGCGGAGTCCACTCCTCTTGAGAATAACCCGCCTAGCATGGAAGATACGGACAGCCCTAGTTGATACATGAGCTATTCGAGCATACAAAACAGAATGTTTATTTGAAGGTTTGGAGTTTGGCACATACAAATTTACTTGGAACGGCAGGTAAATACCGCATATAGGAAGGTATAGTGGACTCATATGGAATAACTTTGGGGTTTAAGGGATTGGATGCACAAGCAGTATTCCCGCTTAGTACAAGTGAAGGCTAGCAAAAGACTGGGAAGTGACCAACTAGAGAGCGACAACAGTCATGAACATGCATTAAAATTAATAAACATTGGATGCAAGCATGAAAAGGATATAATCCACCATGAACATAAATATCGTGAAGGCTATGTTGATTTGTTTCAACTACATGTGTGAACATGTGCCAAGTCAAGTCACTTAAATCATTCAAAGGAGGATACCACCCCATCATACCACATCACAACCATTTTAATAGCATGTTGGCGCGCAAGGTAAACCATTATAACTCATAGCTAATCAAGCATGGCACGAGCAACTATGATCTCTAATTGTCATTGCAAACATGTTTATTCTTAATAGGCTGAATCAGGAACGATGAACTCATCATATTTACAAAAACAAGAGAGGTCGAGTTCATACAAGCTTTTCTCATCTCAGTCAGTCCATCATATATCGTCATAATTGCCTTTCACTTGCACGACCGAACGATGTGAATAATAACAAGAGCGGACGTGCATTGGACTAAGCTGGAATCTGCAAGCATTCAATAAACAGGAGAAGACAAGGCAATATGGGCTCTTGGTTCAATCAACAATAATGCATATAAGAGCCACTTCAACAATTTAATTATGGTCTTCTCCTATCGACCCCCAAAGAAAAGAAAAGAAATAAAACTATTTACATGGGAAAGCTCCCAACAAGCAAAAGAAGAACAAGAAATATTTTTGGGTTTTCTTTTTAATTATTACTACTACAGCAAGAAATTAAGCTAACTAAAAATTACTCTAATTTTTTTGTTTTTCTTAAGGTTTATCAAACACACAAGAAGAAGCAAGAAAAAGAAAATAAACTAGCATGGATATTACAATGAAAGAGTATGAGCACCAACATCTAGCAATGAGTGTGTGAACATAAATGTAATGTCGGTGGGAAATACGTACTCCCCCAAGCTTAGGCTTTTGGCCTAGGTTGGTTCATTGCCAGGGATGGCCTGGCGGATACCCATAGGTGTAGCTGGGGTCATACTGAGATGCAGCGGCTATCGCCTCCTGAGCTGCAGCGTGGCGTCGAGCTGCCTCCACCCTCCTCTTGTACTCATCTGTCTCCTCTCTGGTAATAACATATCTTCCTTTTGACTGATAATCAAAGAAGGCAGGAGCAGGGAGAGTAATATGGACAGCATGCCATTTGTCAAAGATTAGTCGATACTAGAGAGGTGATTCATTCCTCTCGACAAACTAGTGGTAGACCATAGAGTTATAGTCTAAATAAGTAGGAGGCAACTCAATGTCATCCTCACGAATGTCCACACCAAGAAAATCAGCTAAGCGGGTTGCATAAATTCCACCAAAGAAATCTCCATTAAATCTATTATTATGCAACCTACATGCAACAATGGCTCCCAAATTATAAGATTTGTCTCCTAACTCAGCGCTCCTAAGAATACTAAGGTCAGGCACACACATATGACATGCTTCATCTTTACCATTTATGCACCTACCTATGAAGAGAGCAAAATAATGTATAGTAGGAAAATGAATGCTCCCTATGGTAGCTTGTGCTATATCTCAAGATTCCCCCACGGTTATACCAGCAAGAAAGTTTCTAAATTCGGATTTATGAGGTTCACTAACACTACCCCATTGTGGAAGTTTGCAAGCAGTTCTAAAATCCTCTAAGTCCATGGTATAAGATTTTTCATAAAGATGAAACAGGACAGTTGGAGAATTACGTGAAGATGAAAATTCAAACCTCCTCACAAATGTACTAGTGAGATAATGGTATTGGCTGCACTTCTCTGCCTCAAAGCTCACAAGATCAGCGTTACGCAAATATGCGATAAATTCTTCCTTGATTCTCGCTCGATCCATAAAATTTTTTGAAGGCCATTCACAGGGCCGCACTGGAGCGTCCCTTGGTGGCTCCTCGTCAGCATCACGCATTGCAAGCCTGGGTCCTTGCTTCCTTGAAGAACCACCTCGGAACATTTTCCTAAGCATATTTCTTCCTCTGAAAAATTTCTGAAATTTTTAGTAACTTCAAACAAAAGTCAACCAAGCTCAACAAAATTGATAGCAACTACTCCTACAAGTGCCTAGAGACTATATCATGCAATAGAACTACTTGGAGCCATATAAATTTGACATGCAAGCTCAAGAACATGGTCACCTAGGCAGCACAAATTTGCAATGAATAGAGCACTAGAACAAAAACTAATTGGACCAATGGAGGAGTCACATACCAAGGAACAATCTCCCCAAGTAGTTTTGTGAGAGGTGCTTTGAGCAAGGAGATCAAAAATCACAGCAAAGTGAGCTAGAACTCATGCTTGAGCTGGATATTGGTGTTTGTGGGAGGAAGGAGTGTATGGGTGCGGGAATAAGTGGAGGAGGGCCACCGTGGGCCCACGAGGCAGGGGGGCGCGCCCTGGGGGGTAGGGCGCGCCCTCCACCCTCGTGGCGAGGTGCTTGCCCCTCCTGCCGTGTTCTCAGTGCCAGAAATTCTCAAATATTCTAGAAAAAATCATATTCCATTTTCAGGGCATTTGGAGAACTTTTATTTTCAGGGTATTTTTATATTGCACAGATAAATCAGAAAACAGACAGAAAAATACTATTTTTTACTTTATTTCAACTAAATAACAGAAAAGAGAGAGAGGGTACAGAAGGTTGTGCCTTCTAGTTTCATCCATCTCATGCTCATCAAAAGGAATCCACTAATAAGGTTGATCAAGTCTTGTTAACGAACTCATTCCGAATAACATGGAACCGGAGAAATTTCGAATAACACTATGTTACCTCAACAGGGATATGCACATCCCCAATAACAAGAATATCATATTTCTTCTTGACAGTAGGAAGAGGAAATTCAAAACCTCCAAAAATAATCGATGGAATTTTTCCAATAGAGTTGATACTATGAACTTGAGGTTGTTTCCTCGGGAAGTGTACCATATGCTCATTACCATTAACATGAAAAGTGACATTGCCTTTGTTGCAATCAATAACAGCCCCTGCAGTATTCAAAAAAGGTCTTCCAAGAATAATAGACATACTATCGTCCTCGGGAATATCAAGAATAATAAAGTCCGTTAAAATAGTAACGTTTGCAACCATAACAGGCACATCCTCACAAATACCGACAGGTATAGCAGTTGATTTATCAGCCATTTGCAAAGATATTTCAGTAGGTGTCAACTTATTCAAATCAAGTCTACGATATAAAGAGAGAGGCATAACACTAACACCGGCTCCAAGATCACATAAAGCAGTTTGAACATAGTTTCTTTTAATGGAGCATGGTATAGTAGGTACTCCTGGATCTCCAAGTTTCTTAGGTATTCCACCCTTAAAAGTATAATTAGCAAGCATGGTGGAAATTTCAGCTTCTGGTATCTTTCTTTTATTAGTAACAATGTCTTTCATATACTTAGCATAAGGATTCATTTTGAGCATATCAGTTAATCGCATACGCAAAAAGATAGGTCTAATCATTTCAGCAAAGCGCTCAAAATCCTCATCATCCTTTTTCTTGGATGGTTTGGGAGGAAAAGGCATGGGTTTCTGAACCCAAGGTTCTCTTTCTTTACCATGTTTCCTAGCAACAAAATGTCTCTTATCATAACATTGATTCTTTGATTGTGGGTTATCAAGATCAACAGCAGGTTCAATTTCTACATCATTATCATTACTAGGTTGAGCATCATCATGAACATCATCATTAACATTTTTATTAGGTTCATGTTCATTACCAGATTGTGTTTCAGCATCAGAAATAGAAATATCATTTGGATTCTTAGGTGGTTCAGCAATAGGTTCACTAGAAGCATGCAAAGTCCTATCATTTTTCCTTTTCTTATTTTTAGAAGGACTAGGTCACTACTAGGAAAAGGGCTATAGATAGGATTGACACTAATGGCACACCAGGGAAGTAGTGCGCCACTACTATATACTAATGGCGCACCTGTTGGTGATGCGCCATTAGTGTGGAAGACACTAATGGCGCACCAGACAAAAGGTGCGCCACTAGTGATAATTTTTTCTTCATTTTTACATACATACTAATGGCGCATCCGACCGAAGTGCGCCATTACTAGTTCTAACTAGTAATGGCGCACCGGACAAGGAGTGCGCCAGTACTGATTTTTTTTATTCTTTTTTTTGCAAAACAACTAATGGCGCACCGTGTCACAATGCGCCATTACTAGTTTAAACTAGTAATGGTGCACTACTACGCGGTGCGCCATTAGTATATATATATATATTTTTTTCACTACTACACGACTATCTCGGTTACGGTTATCTTACAGGGCAGGTAGTCCACGGATTTTCTGGATGCATAAGGTGCATGGATGACACAACGTATCGCCAGCAAGATAGAGATCCCGGGTCTTCAAAACCCGTGTTCATGGGACATCGACGTCCCCCTCGCCGCCGATGATCAACCGCACCCTCCCCGCTCCACCGCCGCCGACGATCAACCGCACCCTCCCCCGCTCCACCGGCCGCCGCCGCCGACACCCGGCCCGCACCCTCCCCCACTCCACCGTCGCCGATGACCCACCACACCCTCCACTCCACCTTTTTCATATTCATAAATATTTTCAAATAACAAATTTGAACATATTTTTAAAAAAATTATTACTGTTTTTATAAAAAATATTACTATTATGATTTAAACAAGTTTGAACATATTTAAACACAAATAAATATCAAACAGCATTTTAAATGCATAAAAATAAAAATTGGGGAGCCTGGGAATCGAACCCAGGACCTCCAGTGTGTGTGCTGCGTGCTGACCAGTCGGGCTAGTGGGCGGGTTCTGATGTAGATTGGGTTAGGTGGAATATAACCTGAGGGCTCGAACCGTAATAAAAAAGCATTCTAATGGCGCACCGCTGCTGGGTGCGCCATTAGTAAGCTTCCCCCCACTCCACCTATTCCCCTTCCTCCCCACTCGACCTAATTTTCCCCCTCCGCCCCAACCGTACGCCGCCGCCACGCCTGCACGCCCCCTCCATCCCCTGCCGCCGCCGCCCCCGACCCCCGCCCCCGCGCCCCCACGCCCCCACCACTGCAGCTCCCCCGTGCCGCCGCCCCCACCACGCCCCCCACCACTGTAGCTCCCCCGCCTGCCCCCGCGCCCCCGTGCCCCGAGCCAGAGGAGGAGGACCAGGAGGAGGACGAGGAGGAGGAGGAGACGACGACCGTCAGCTCAGCCAGGCCACTCGACGTCGCCGTCTGCGCGCTGCTCTGCCCTACCTCAGCTCAGCCAGGCCGGCGCCGTGTACTCCCTCGACTGCAGGTGAGCCCCTCCCCTCCACTTCCTTCTTCTTCTTCTTCCTCTTGCCCTCAACCTCTGCTCTGAGTCTCGACCGCTGTGCAGGGCCCGTCCATCTCCGGCGAGCTCACCACACCGCGTGAGCTCAACGACCGTTGTGCAGGGCACCACCACGCAGGTGACAGTTAGGTACAGTTACAGAAAATGGCTTGTAAATAGGGTTAGGGTTTGGGAGTGGAGACCATGGCCATGGCTTGTAAATTGTTGTTGATTCTGAAGTAAAATTTTCTGTTAGGTACTGTTAGGTACAGTTACAGAAAAATTCACACGGAAAGGTTGTGTCATGCATCACAGGATTTGTAGGAGTTCTTGGAGCCACAAAAATAACTTTAGAACCCAGAGAGGCCTCAGACTAGCATCATAGGCAATAAGATCAGGCAACATCTGTTCTTATTAGTTTAATAGAAGAGAGAGGGATGGAAAAATAGGCAAGAAAGCAGAATATAGCCAAGACAAGTAGCATATATTCTTAAGTAGAGTATAAGGATAGCATAGAAGAAATAGACAGGGTAGCACCCAACTGAACATCTGCTTCTTCAGAACACTGCACTCCACTTACACATGGTATTTTTCTGCAAATAGGACACCACACCCACAAGCACTTGGGCTAGTATCATTAGTAGTGCTGCTGTAAGTATATATAACAGCAGTAACATGTAACAACAAGTATAAGTAGCTATTACCCAAAGGTCAGCTAGACCAATGGGAATAGACAGAATTAAGTAACCAACTCCAGGAACTAGAGTAGCATATTTAGTTAACTGAATCCAAACACCCTTTTTATCCTTCAGTTTATGCTGTACTATAGTCAAGAGGATCTGATTGTCTGTAGTTCTCATCTCACAGCCATTCTGAAGCACTTGAACCGCAATGTCTTGAAATATCCCGCCACAATTTGTTTAAAAAAATGTTTGTTTGCACCTCATCTACTGCTTGGTTCATATTAAGCCTAAACCATCACACCTGCTTAGCATATGATGGGGTCCAAAATCTGTATAACAGTTTAATTTTTTTTGCATGGAAAGGTTCACCCAAATTGCCATTAAGAGAAACCAGAGCTCGCTACAAAGTCTCGAATACTAATCTTTATAACTATGTGCTTTCTTTTCTATATTTTCTGACAGGTGGCACATATGTTTCTGATGCCATATTTGTTGGTTTTTTCTGGAGGGTGACGATGTCATGTCTCTACCATAGATTAAAATAAATGGAAGTTTAAAAATATGAGAGAAGTTGTCTTGACTAATTACATGTTTATGTAAAAAAGAATAGCAGGGATATTTTACAACTCCTATGTGTGTAGTTGCTTGTTTTTACTGTAGTTGTGGTTGCTTTCTTCTTGTATCATAAAAATATCCCTGCTGCTGTATTTGTGATGATGTTGTACTTGTGATGATGCTACTTGTGATCTTCTGAAATGACCCATTGGCGACTTCATTACGCGGGGATAATGATTTTGCAGGTACCCCGAGAGGCCCTTGAGTTTGCCGGAATGTCGATTAACTTCCGTTCCGGCAAATTCGGGTACTCCATATGTCCTATTTTCAGCAAAGGTCATGCTGAAATTTTCCGTGAATTTTAGCATGACTTTGCTAAAAATAGGACATATGGGGTACTTGCGACTAATGCCTGTTATCATGCATGTTTTATGATCTGTTGTACGGGTACTAATTGGTCTCTTCTGCTGCTTATCAGAGATGGCGGGAAGCAGCCACCGCCGCTCTGCGACACCGCAGTACGAGTTGGATGCTTCCGAGTTCTTCACTATCATACTTGGGACTTCAGTATCATCCATGATGCAGGTATATAAAACGAGAGATCTCCCCTTCACCCATCTCATTATGATATGTGTTGTTTGCTACATCACTCATTGTCCTAAACTGCAGAGGCTGCCCGACAGTTTTATGAACATGCTGATGGGTGAAGATCCGCCAAATAATGTGAAGCTGCGACAGGCCAGCAGCGGGTTTCGCGGGCAGTGGGATGGGGAGTTGGTGATCAAGGAGGGCCACATGTACTTGTCTCGTGGGTAGGAGAAGTTCTACCGTGCCTACGACCTGCGGCTGGGGTACTTCCTTCTCTTCAGGTACGACGACGACGCCACCATGCTCATCGTGAAGGTGTTCAACGTGACTATGTGTCGCATGCGCTACGCTGACGATGATGATGCCGGTACGTTCTACCTCTTCTTATTCCTCTACATTTGGCTTTGTCTCACATCGATTGTTAACGGTCATTGTTGCATTTGGACAGGTAATGGGAGCAGCAGGAGCGACACTGGCTACATCCAAAGCAGCAGCGACTATGGCTGTAGCGAAAGCAGCAGCGATTCTGGCTGTAGCGAAAGCAGCAGCGATTCTGGCAGCAGCATAGACAACAAGAAGGATGATCCGGACTGGAGTGCAGGAGAAGAGGAACAGAGTGGGGATGAGGAGCTGCAGGATGACGATGGGCATCAGGCTGAGGATGACCTAGCGCTGGTGGTGGCTGACCAAGGGCAAGAGATGGTGGTGGCTGACCATGGGCAAGAGATGGTGGTGGCTGACCATGGGCAAGAGATGGAGGTGGCTGAGGTGACCTAGCAATGGTCGTGCCTGAAGGTGGCCTCGCGATGGTGGTGGTGCCTGACAATGACCACACACCAGTGGTGGCGCCGGCGATCCCACAGCTGCGCGACATGACCACGCCAATTGAGGTAGAAGACTACATCCCACTGCCTCCACCGCCTCGCCGCTCTTGGCGCATCAGGCTGAGGAAGGAGAAGGAGAAGAACAATGCATGAGAACTGAACTTTGTCAGGTATGTCAGATCTCCAAAATGATATATATATATATACTTAGTTACCTATGTTATCTCTAATATGCTTAGTTTCCTATAGGTTAGCTTCATTTTACCTAAGTTGGCTCTAATATGCTAACTTAGAGCTTATATGCTTAGTTTCCTATAGGTTAGCTCCAAAATAACTTATGTTAGCACAAAATGATCAAGTTTACATAATAAGCTTATAGTCTTCTTCTTATTCTTCTTCTTTTCCAAAATTCTTCTTATTCTTCTTCTAGTGTTCTTCTTCTAGTATTCTTCTAGTCTTCTTCTTTTTCTTCTTCTAACTTCTTGTTTATCATTTTGCAGATTTGATTTAATTCAGGGAAGCTTGCATGGATGGAGCGCTTCTTTTCTATTTGTGTTTTTATTTTTTATCAATGTGAAACTTTTGTGAATTGATGGATAACGGTGTTGGATGAACAATGTGAAACTTTTGTAATATGTAATGATGGAACTATGTGTTGGCTATGTATGTATATATGATGGAACTTGTGTGTTGGCTATGTATGTATATATGATGGAACTTGTGTGTTGGCTATGATTGTTATATGGATGCTTGTTGTATATATACGTGTTGGATATCTCATAGGTGAAATAGTGACCTGAGATTAAGAAAAAAAATTAAAAAAATTGTTACTAATGGCGCACTACCATGTGGTGCGCCATTAGTATAGCAGACACTAGTTGCGCACCGTGGGCAAAACTAATGGCGCACTGACTGGTGCGCCATTAGCATACCAGATACTAGTGGTGCGCTATTAGTAAAAAATTCTAGTGGCGTGATACTAATGGAGCACCGGTGGTGCGCCATTAGTAGGCAAAACCGGTGCGCCATTAGTAGGCCTTTTCCTAGTAGTGGGTGCATCAATATTATTTCTCTGAGAATCTTGCTCAATTCTCTTAGGGTGGCCTTCAGGATACAAAGGTTCCTGAGTCATTCTACCAGTTCTAGTAGCCACTCTAACAGCATAATCATTTTTCTTACTATTCATTTCATTGAGAAAATCATTTTGAGCTTTAAGAACTTGTTCTACTTGAGTGGTAATCATAGAAGCATGTTTGCTAACGAGTTTAAGTTCACCTCTAACTTTAGCCATATAATCACCCAAGTGTTTAAGCATATCGGAATTGTATTTCAATTGTCTACCAAAATAAGCATTAAAATTTTCTTGTTTGACAATAAAATTATCAAACTCTTCTAAGTATTGTCTAGCAGACTTATAGTGAGGAATATCACATTCATCAAATCTATACAGAGAATTTACCTTTACTACCTGTGTCGGGTTATCAAGACCATGAGTTTCTTCAATAGGTGGGGGATTAAAATCATATGTTTCTTCGACAGGTGGTAGATTAAGACCATGTATTTCTTCAATAGGAGTTAAATTCTTAACATCTTCAGCTTTAATACCTTTTTCTTTCATAGATTTCTTTGCCTCTTGCATATCTTCAGGACTGAGAAATAGAACACCTCTCTTCTTCGGAGTTGGTTTAGGAATAGGCTCAGGAATTGGCTCAGGAGCTGGCTCAGGAAGTGTCCAATTATTTTCATTTGTCAACATATTGTTCAATATAATTTCAGCTTCATCCGGTGTTCTTTCCCTGAAAACAGAACCAGCACAACTATCCAGGTAATCTCTGGAAGCATCAGTTAGTCCATTATAAAAGATATCAAGTATTTCATTTTTCTTAAGAGGATGATCAGGTAAAGCATTCAGTAACTTGAGAAGCTTCCCGCAAGCTTGTGGGAGACTCTCTTCTTCAATTTGCACAAAGTTGTATATTTCCCTCAAAGCAGCTTGTTTCTTATGAGCAGGGAAATATTTAGCAAAGAAGTAATAAATCATATCCTGGGGACTATGCACACAACCAGGATCAAGAGAATTAAACCATATCTTAGCATCACCCTTTAATGAGAACGGAAATATTTTAAGGATATAGAAGTAGCGAGATCTCTCATGATTAGTGAACAGGGAGGCTATATCATTTAATTTAGTAAGATGTGCCACAACAGTTTCAGATTCATAGCCATGAAAAGGATCAGATTCAACCAAAGTAATTATATCAGGATCAACAGAGAATTCATAATCCTTATCGGCAACACAAATAGGTGAAGTAGCAAAAGCAGGGTCAGGTTTCATTCTATCATTAAGAGATTGCTTATTCCATTTAGCTAGTAACCCCTTGAGTTCATATCTATGTTTGCAAGCTAAAATAGCTAAAGAAGCTTCTTTATCAAAAACATAACCCTCAGGAATAACAGGCAAGTCTTCATCATCACTTTCATCAATATAATCAGTTTCAATAATTTCTTTCTCTCTAGCCCTAGCAATTTGTTCATCAAGAAATTCACCAAGTGGCATAGTAGTATCAAGCATAGAAGTAGTTTCATCATAAGTATCATGCATAGCAGAAGTGGCATCATCAATAACATGCGACATATCAGAACGAATAGCAAAAGCAGGTTTAGGTGTCCCAAGTATACTCAAAACAGAAGGTGAATCAAGTGCAGAGCTAGATGGCAGTTCCTTACCTCCCCTTGTAATTGAGGGATAAATTGTTGTCTTAGCGTCTTTCAAGTTCTTCATAGTGACCAACAGATATAAATCCCAAGTGACTCAAAGAATAGAGCTATGCTCCCCGGCAATGGCGTCAGAAAATAGTCTTGGTAACCCACAAGTATAGGGGATCGCAACAGTTTTCGAGGGTAGAGTATTCAACCCAGATTTATTGATTCGACACATGGGGAGCCAAAGAATATTCTCAAGTATTAGCAGTTGAGTTGTCAATTCAACCACACCTGGATAACTTAGTATCTGCAGCAAAGTATTTAGTAGCAAAGTAGTATGATAGTAGTGGTAATGGTAACAAAAGTAACGGTAGCAAAAGTAATATTTTTGGTGTTTTGTAGTGATTGTAATAGTAGCAACAGAAAAGTAAATAAGCAAAGAACAATATAGGAAAAGCTCATAGGCATTGGATCGGTGATGGAGAATTATGCCGGATGCGGTTCATCATGTAACAATCATAACATAGGGTGACACAGAACTAGCTCCAATTCATCAATGTAATGTAGGCATGTATTCCAAATATAGTCATACATGCTTATAGAAAAGAACTTGCATGACATCTTTTGTCCTACCCTCCCGTGGCAGCGGGGTCCTAATGGAAACTAAGGGATATTAAGGCCTCCTTTTAATAGAGTACCGAAACAAAGCATTAGCACATAGTGAATACATGAACTCCTCAAACTATGGTCATCACCGGGAGTGGTCCCAATTATTGTCACTTCGGGGTTGCCGGATCATAACACATAGTAGGTGATTATATACTTGCAAGATAGGATCAAGAACTCACATATATTCATGAAAACATAATAGGTTCAGATCTGAAATCATGACACTCGGGCCCTAGTGACAAGCATTAAGCATAGCAAAGTCATAGCAACATCAATCTCAGAACATGGTGGATACTAGGGATCAAACCCGAACAAAACTAACTCGATTACATGATAGATCTCATCCAACCCATCACCGTCCAGCAAGCCTACGATGGAATTACTCACGCACGGCGGTGAGCATCATGAAATTGGTGATGGAGGATGGTTGATGATGACGACGGCGACGAATCCCCCTCTTCGGAGCCCCGAACGGACTCTAGATCAGCCCTCCCGAGAGGTTTTAGGGCTTGGCGGCGGCTCCGTATTGTAAAACGCGATGAATTCTTTTCTCTGATTTTTTTCTCCCCGAAAGCAAATATATAGAGTTGGAGTTGAGGTCGGAGGAGCTCCAGGGGGCCCACGAGGTAGGGGGCGCGCCCTAGGGGGGAGGGCGCACCCCCACCCTCATGGACAGGGTGTGGGCCCCCTGGTCTTCATCTTTTGCAAGGATTTTTTTTATTAATTCCAAATAGATGTTCCGTGGAGTTTCAGGTCATTCCGAGAACTTTTGTTTCTGCACATAAATAACACCATGGAAAGTCTGCTGAAAACAGCGTCAGGCCGGGTTAGTTTCATTCAAATCATGCAAGTTAGAGTCCAAAACAAGGGCATAAGTGTTTGGAAAAGTAGATATGACAAAGACGTATCATGTACCTCACGTTTGGCATCCCCATGGCGGCCAGCTTTGTGGTGATCCTGCCGGCGACGTCGGCGAGGTGGCTGGTCAAGAGATTTTCGCCCTTCACGTAATCCTCGTGGTTGGCGGCGATATTCTTCCGCAGCTGCCTTTCCTTCTCTAGATCCTTGGTCAGGGTCTCCTCCCGGGCCCTGACCTCCGAAAGCGTCCCCTCAAGACCCTCCAGCTTTAGCTTCAGGTCTTTGATGGAGTCGTTGGCCTTGGAGAGCTGCTCAGCCTTGCCGAGGACTGCGCCCTGCGCCTCAACCAGAGCACCGTTGAGCGTGTCCTTCTCCTTCACCAACTTCAGGGCCTGTTACTTCAGCCCATCCCACTCCACCTCCAGCTCTTTCACCTTGCCGGCCTAGACCTGGGCCTGAGCATTGAGTGCCTCCTCATGCCTTTGCTCCTGCTCCTGGGTCCGCTGCACGACATGCTTCTCCACCTCCTCATCCTTGCCACGGAGTGTTGCTACAAGATTCTCCTCACGAGCGGCAAGGTCCTCCTCCTGGGAGTTTAGCTCGGCCTGGTGCTAGTGCCGAGCAGCCTCATCTTTGGCGGCCTGCTCCTTCGCCAGCTCCTGGGCCTTCTCGATGTCGGCCTGCTTCATGACAAGCTTCAGCTTGCGCTCGGCCAGCAGGTCCTGGGCAACCTTCAGCTCCTCATGGGCTTGGCTAAACCAAGGCCGCGTCTCAGCGGAGCGCCCCGTGAGGTCCGCCTCCGCCTTGTCCACCGCCGCCATCCTGGACTTTGCCTTGTCCAAACGGGCACGGTGCAGTGCCTGGAGCTTCAGGAAGTTGGCGCTCATGCTCCGAAGGAGCTCCTCCTCCTGGGAACCACCACCACCAGTGCTCGGTTCGTTGACAACCTCAAGCCCAGCGGCGGCGAGCACCTCGTTATCAAACACCTCCCCCTCGGTGGGCGCACTGGTGCTCGTCACCCCTGGGAGGCGGACGAACAAGTCGTCACTCACCTTCAGGTACTTGCCCGAGCTGGAGGCGGCAAAGGAGGAAGGTTGGTCGTCGACCGCCCCCTCCTCGGCAGCGCCCTTGCTGGTCTCCTTGGCAGTGGCTTTGCCGGCCTCCCCGGCAGGCCCCTTGGCGGCGTCCCCATCGGCGGTCTTGGCGGCCTCCTCGGCGGCGATCTTGTTGGCCTCGGCCTCAGCATTCCTGGCGACCTCCTCGATGACAGTATCGATGTTCTCCTGGTCCGCCGAGGAAGAGCCTATATTCCAAGAGGAGGATGAGGCAAAGCCGAGACCAAAGTTCAAAAGAAGAAGAACGAACAGGGACAGAAGGCAGATAACTCACCCATGCCAGGCTAGGAAGAAGTGGCCCCCTCCCCACCAACATTCGGTGCCGGGACGGAGCCACCGACGCCCGGGTTCTCCTCCTCCTCCATGTGCATGGGCTCGAGGCTCGGCACTCTTGCCTGGGACGCCCCTTGGGGCGGCGTGGTTCATGGGGACAACGTGTTGAGGGTGGCCCTCAGTGGCTCCTCCTGCTGCCGTCCTCCTCCTACAACCATGGCAAGGTCAGCGCCAAGAGATCGTACCCCAACGCACGTTGATAGGAAGCGAGTGGTGAACGCATGCTGGGGGCTGCGCCGGGGGCTACTATCCGGACTGCTCTCCACCACCAGCGGCGTGCTCGAGGTACCCACCGGGGGCTAGCCGCCCGTCGGGGCCCTGTCCCTCTTCGCCACCCTCCGGGCCAGCATCTCGACATCCCTGCAAAGATGAAAACAAGTCAAGAAAAGCGGCCCGATTTGAGGGGACAGAGATGACAAAAGACAAGATACTTACTCATCCTCCGCCTCCTCTTCCGCTGCCTTCCTCTTCCTCCTCGGGCTGAGAGACCCAAGGTCGAAGAGGACCTCTGTGTCAACATCTGCGGGAGGAGGGGAAGCGGGTGGGGTCCAAGGACGCTTGGACGAAGAAGAGGCGGTCGCTTTCCTCTTCGCCATCGCGGCCTTCACCACCTTCTTTGCTGCCGCGGCCCTCGTCAGGCACACGAACTCCCCTGGATCTTTTCCCGCTGCTCGGTCCTGCCAGGTGAGACCGGCTCGCCAGAGGTGGCCCGCCGCAGGACACGCCTTTTTTCCAAGGCCTGAGGGTCGTCAGCCTCAGCCTCTTCCTCGGTTGACTCGTCGACCACATCTTCAATGAGAGGGGCCCCAGTGTCGGCGCTGCTGGCCTCCCCAGCAGACTCCGCCCACCCGACAAGCTCCTTCTCCTTCGCGGTAGCCTCGGCCTCGTCCTCCACATGGTAGGCGCTGCCAGCCTCCTTGGCGAGCTCCGCCTCCGCCGCCCTGGCAGCGATGTAGTCCAACTCTGCTTGGGTGGTGTCCTGGATGAGCAATGGCTCGACATGGATGTACTTCTCTGACAGCTTGTCAAAGAACTCCTGCACCTGATCCGTCCCTGGCTCGGCCCAATTTGGGTCAAGGCCATGCGCGTTGAAGTCCTGCATCATGGCGATGATGTCGGTTTGGCGAGAGTTGTTTCTCAGCAGGAGCACCCCCGCCGGCAACCCAAACAGGGGCCCCTTGACGACCTTGCCGGCCTTCGCGGCCTTGCCGGACCTCTCGGCCCTGCCGTCACGGTACACGTCGAGCTGAAAAAGCCTCTGGCAAAAGTGGGCGTGCCCCATCACCGTGAAGTTGTGGTTCAAGCCAGGGCGAAGCCTCATGATGTCGGCCGTGTTCCTGAAAAGCCAGGCCGGCCTCCCCTTGTTATGCAGTGGGGCTATTCGGCGATGGAGGAAATCAGCCCCAATCATCTCAAGGGTGAGCCGGGCCACGGTGAGGCGACAAATCCTGGTGGTGGCGATCGTGAGCTTCTCATCCTTGGCGTCGACTTCGCCCCAATCATCTCTGCGAACCGGCGGCGCCTGGCAAACCCGGCAAAATTCCTGCGGGTCCTCCTCCACAATCCAGCACCATTGGCTCCGCCACTCCTCCCACCTCTCCTTCTGAGCGCCCTCCGGATATGTCCCCTTCCCCTGGCTCCTTGGGATCCAGGCAACACAACCGTAAATTGCGCCTCCCTTTTGGATACGAGGATAGAAGTAGTGGCGGAAAAGCGTTGTGCATGGATGCACTCAAGCGAAGCCCTCGCAGAGATGGGCAAAAAGAGCCATGCATGCCACGACATTTGGAGTGAAATCCAGAAGGTGGAAGCCATAGGTGTGCATGACGTCATTGAAGAAATCGGAGAAAGGGGGGCCGAGCCCGCAGGAAAAGTAATCAACAAAGAAGGGGTACCAATTCGGCCGGCCTCGGCGAAACCGACGGGGATGATGCGCGTGGCAGGGTGCCCCTTCGTCTTGCACCCCAACACGGGCTTGAAATTGTCCCGGAGGTGGATCGCATTGATCGTTGAAGGAAAGTAGGCGAGCTGCGTCCGCCGCGCCGCCAACTTGCTCTCTGGCGCCTCCTTCCCCCCAGCGTCCTTGGTCGTTCCCTTGCCTTTGCTGGTTTTGGGTGCCATGGCGGCTGAGGGAGACGAGGGATGAGGGACAAAAGGCGCGGCGGCGGCGGCGAGTGAAGGCAAGAGCTTGAGAAGGAAGAAGGGAGGGACGGCGGTTCCGAGATTGGAGAAGGCACAGAGGGTAAATGGGCGTCACGCCTATAGTTTCTCCTTTTTTATGGGGAAGGCGTGGGCCGCTTCGTTAGCATTTACCGCGATGTGACGCATGAGGGCAGCATCCGCCCCACAGCCAGACCCACATCTGCCAAGACCCCACCACCGTTCCCATACAGCTGCCAACCCAACCAGCTGGGCAGGCACCTGCGTGGCAACATGCGGCCTCCAGGCCAACTGAGCAAGCACCTGCGTGGTGGCATGCAGATCTTTGTGAAGACCCTACCACCACGTCATCTCAGCAGCCTGCCAGCCTACGTGGCGCTGCATGCCTCGTTGGCCTGGACGCGTGTCGGAGCAAGGCGGAGCGGCGACGGATGGGACGGGCCTCATTGTTGTCCCCAATAAGCAACGGGACACATAAGGGGCGCATTTAATGCGCCTTGTCCCGTAATGACACGCGATAAGCTTGTACACTGTATACCTTTCCACCTCCGGTGTGCCACTGTGGCAACCCCTTTTTCTATAAAAGGAGGCCCAAGGCGTACTGGAGAAGGATTCACATCTTTTGGACTACGCAGGCACCGTAGCTAGTTCGAGAGCTCAAGAACACTCAAATATACACCAAAGCAGGACTAGGGTATTACGCATCCTCGTGACCCGAACCTGGGTAAACGATCCTTGTGCTGACCGCCAGACCCGCTCTTTGCACGACCCCGCGCCCTCCAACCATAGAAGGGATCCCAGTGATTCCATAGGTGTCGTTTCCCCCGACAGTGGCCCGCCATGAGGTCGAAAGAGTGGGGGCGGCTTGGATGGACTGACCTAGATAGACAATTTGCGTGAGAGAGTATAGAGTGTGTCGATCAAGGGCAGAACAGGGAGATATATCATTTGTGTGTGAAAGAAAGCGAGGTTAATCGAGACTCGGATAAAGAGAGAGAGATTGAGCGAGTGTGGCCCACCGTGCGGAAGAAAGAGTGAGACAGTCTCGAGGGAGTGACCTAGATAGACAATGTGCATGCGTGCGCACGAAAGGTTAGTGGGAGGGAGGGAGAGAGAGAGAGCTCGGCATGGGGTGCAATGGCGGGTGTGTGAGGTAGATAAATTTGGTAATAGAGTGGAAAAGGGGGGTTCTGTAGTTGAGAGAGTTAGAGATCGAAACATGGAGAGAAAGAATGAACGTGTGTCAGAAACCGATAGCTTCCTAAGGTGGTTAGGAGAGGAAGATTGACCGATACAGGAAGTATGTAGCGTGTGTGCCAGGGGGGCTAAAAACAACATTTGAATGTAGATAGTACGAGACTTAATATCGATGTTACAATTTAGTGTACATTGTAAGATCTGAACTAAGGACCATGCATATCGGTAATTATTTCGAATTCATGCCATACTAGGTTTTGAAAAGTTGACATTCACTCGATTGTTGTGCTATTTTGTAGGTCATATGTTTGAATCCTTCCAAAGTTTTCTCACTATCATGGTGTTCATCATATACATATGAATTTGTATTTAAAAAGTAGCATGGATACCGTGAAATGTGAAATCCATGTTAGAATTAGAGATCGCTATGTGACAGATACTCTAATTCAAATAACTCCTCATTAATTAATTTATAGTATCCTGTTTCGAATGACTAATTATTTGCAAGGAAAACACGGGCGTGGTAATACATACAGATTCGTTTGCAAATGAAAGAAGATTTGCTTGCATTCTCAAATGTAGGCGCACCAGGCAGACCAGGGTCGTCTCGTGATGGTCGCGTGTGTCGTATGAACGCTGGCACCCAGCCACCCACCCCCTCTCCCCCGCCCCCCAAAACAAGAATGATGACAAAATAAGTTCGCGCTTCCACATTTCGGATTGAAATATCTGGCGGCCCCAATATCGGCCCTACAAAATCTCCCTTCTCCACCGTCCCCTTCCGCGCCCAGATTGCTCAAATCCCTAATTCGCCGCCAACCCAGGGAAAGTTCGAATCGCCCCTCGTCTCGTCTCTTTCTCCACCTCTGTGCCGGACGACGATGACAAAGATGACGGTCGTGCTTCACCACCGCACCGGAGCTACCTCATCTACGCCCTCGTCCACCGCACCGGGTGGTCCACTGACAACGTTGGCCGCCGCAACCGACGTGCCTCACAGACACCAACTTCCACCGCATCAGGTGCGCTTCACCGACACCGTCTCCCATATCACCGGGGCTACTTCACCGAGCACATCGTCGCACATCCGCCCCCCGAGGCCGTTGGGGCTTCACCAACGGTCTCGTCCACCACATCGTAGTGCTTAGATGCCACTCAAGATCTGCATCCGTGCGCGACCAGCCAACGCCAGAGCATCACCCTCAACAGTTCTGAAGTGACCCACACTCTAGCTAGGCGAGCATGCCCAAACGCCGGCCTCAATTAGGTATCCTCATATCACTCCCTTGTGCACTGGTCCGACGATGTTTGGATATCCTTTCACTGCTCTCTTAGCTTAGACACCTATGCAACTCTGACTTTAACTATTATTTCTTCTAGAGATATCATATGAAACAAGCAAAACCATTTTTAGCGAAGCATGACGGCGCTATGGGATCTAGTACACATCCTGCACACCCATATGACCTTGTAAGTATCTGTCCTCCGGTACAATAGCAAGGTCGATTCCTCTTATTTGATCAACCATTCACCGTGTCAAAAATGCATAGGGGGATGCAAGGAGCACAAGGCCTGCACATACAAGCAAGTGGTAACATGGACTTGTACATGGAACATCCCAACCGCAAGCAGAGCTGTAGTGAGCCTGTACAACAAGCTAGTGTAAGTCCCTGCATTTCATTTAATTCATATTGGCTTGCGTGTATGATTTGTGTCAAGTGGCGGATCCATGAATTCAAGTTACCAGGGGCGAAACTTTAACTTAAAAAATAAGAAGGCACTTGCACTACAGAAATCAACATAACTTGAGAAATGTGAAGCTACATGCACTTTGAAAACCAGTTAATGATCCAAAGTAGTTCAGACTATAAAACACTAAATGATGTAAGCACCAAAAAACACAAAATGCAACATGGTGTACAAGGACTACTAACATGGTCTGTACCTGCTTGAATTATTCGTTCTGTGGCTGAAAATATCAAAGTGTAATTGCACCTATAACCAGTGCGCAAACTGCATATCAAATATATCTATTCTGCATAAGTATGCCAATAGTTTCAAACAACAGATTAGAAAAGTATTTATGCTATGTTGTCATGATACGGGGACTTTCTGATAGATGGCCTCGACGTTTCCTCAAGCCATGAAAATTTACTATAATTTGCTTGTCATCGATGCCTGCAGATCTCTATGTCTCTCTCAACATAGCAGATCATCATTAGACACTAAATCCTTCAATTGGAGCTTGTAAAATGCTTGCATTAGATCCCTCACTAGACACTATATGTTCATCACCAGGAGCATGTAAAATGTTTGCATCAAATCCTTCATTAGCAGTCTGTTCATTAGACACTTCAGGCTCAAGAACAACATGAGCTTGCATGTTTGCACCGGAAACTTGATTAGATACATCAGGTTCAATCAGTTCAGTATTGATTGGGGGAGTTATAAAATAAACAGAAATTGGTTTCATTTTCTCATAGATTCCCTACATACAAGCAGTTTTACAACACCGTCAGGTTTAACTATTGGCCAGAAATTGAACAGTTGAATTAGATATAATCAGGGATGTGATGTACCTACTCGTTGCGCATGCTGCTCTTGCAAGCTGCGATCGTCCATTTGCGCAAGCTTGATGCCATACCCGTGCTGTCGCCCGCTGCCTCTCACGCAGGCTACACCTAGGGTTGGATCTTCATCTTCGTGTCCTTCCATTCGCTTGAAGCCCGGCGACCGCCCTCCAACAAGAGCGCGAGGAAGTAATGTGTCGGTCTGTCCAGCGACGGCTAGGTTAGCAGCGAACCAGACTAGAGGCTAGAGCGAACGAATTGGGATTTTTCCTGCCATCGATCGATATGGTAGGCGCTTCTTTGGGCCGCGAGCCTGCTATAGGGCCTGCCTTGCACTTACATTATTGGCCAATCCAAATTGAAACATTTTTCTTCATTTTTTACATTGCCTTCTCGTGTGATGGGACGAACAAAACTAGCCTGGGCCAACCTGAACGACTGAAACTAGGTGCACACTTTCCAGCCACCCGAGGCGGCCGCCCATACCAGCCCCTACAGTGGCGTTGCCCTTTTTGTGTATATGATTGGGGTAGTGAAAAATATTCTAGTGGCACTTTTGATTTACCCACAGAATGGTTGAATTGCTTGTTTCTATGAACCGAGTTCCCCAATAATGTGAAGGATGCCAGTCTTTTCATCCTATTGTAGGTTGCTTAGATCTCGATATGCCAAATGTAATCGCATGAAATATACAGTAAAAGCCAGCGTGATGTATGTGGCTACAACTAGTCTGACAACCCGTCCTCATATAACATATCAAGGACGCACCATCTTATCAGATTAACCATTCGACTTACCAATGCAGTGTGGGAAGAAAGAAGTATTGGGACTGCGTATCCAAGCAATTGATGCCATGTACTCCTTCGTAGAACCTTGTAAGCAAAAAAGAAGTTGGAGTGTGCCTATACAAAGAGCTAGCTTAAGTTTAGTTACCCGCTTCTCGGAATTTTAGTTAGCCACTTATTGCAAAATTGTTCAATTATGTTGATTGGCTTAATTTAGTTTGCTACTGATTACATAATGCCATAGCCTGTTAATCATATTATAGGCTTCACCTATCTATGTGTTTGATACTTACTATTAAGAATCACCTATTTGCCTGAACTTAAATAGCTACTTAAGCACGTAGATAGCTAGTCATATGTACTTCTAGGGTGCAGCAGAATTCATGTGTAATTTACGTTTTGATACCCTGTTTGTTTAAATGGTTTGTTTTTATCACTTGTAGCACTTGTAATGTTTGCATGTTCATAGATAGACGACTATCAGGTTTATATGAGGGACACCATCTTTTTAACTTATATATGTGTTGGAATCATTTTGCCTACATCAAAGAAATTTACAGACGTCTGTGTTGCTGGTAAGCGGTACCGACTTGTTACTTTAATACGTTGCCAAGAACTTGTTAGTTTTACTAGTTCAGGTGTAATTAAATACGTTGCCAAAACTAGTTTGTTTTACTAGTTTGATGTTAGTTTCTTATGGCTCTTGCAACACTTTATTTATGATTGCTAGCATTCAAGTTTGCAGGATCCAACTGAAACTCCGTTGGCACAACAAGTATGTTTTCAGAAACTTCCTTGTTTACCTGGTTTGCTGCTGTAACTTGTTGCTGTAATTATCTTACCAACTTCAAGTTTTCAGGATCCAATTGGAAGTCCAATTGCATAGCAGGTACATTTTCAAAAATATATTTATGTAACAGGTTTGCTGCTGTAACTTGTTGCTCTAATCAAGTTACTAACTACTCAACTTTTCAGGATCCAAGAGAAACTCCAATGCCACAACAGGTTCCTTTTGCAAAACTTGTTTGTTTAACTGCTTTGCTGCTACAATCGGTTGCTCTAATCACGTTACTAGCTACTCAACTTTTCAGGATCCAAGAGAAACTCCAATGCCACAACAGGTACCTTTTGCAAAACTTGTTTGTTTAACTGCTCTGCTGCTGCAACCGGTTACAATGATGTTAATAACTACTTTTCAGCATCCAATTGAAACTCTTTAATTCCTTGTTTGTTTAACTGGTTTGCTGTTATAACTCCCAGTTGAGATTTTTTGCTAACTTCAACTTTTCGGAATCCAATTGGAACTTTGATGGCAAAATAGGTTAGCCCAAGATCAAAGAGCGAGATCCCCATGGACGTTGTATCATCCCACAATAGTGGCACCGGCCCAATCGTGCATCATGAGTTGCCAACTGCTGATGCTCTAGAGGCTAAACTATTGATAGAAAGAGATTATGCTTTTGCACTTAGAAATCAAGTTGACATGTTGAGGAAGCAAACAGCACAATCACAAGCAGTACTCAAGACAACCATTAAATATTTGGTGATTTCAAAACGAAGCAAGCTGAGACTGACCGCATTGTTAAGGTCCTAAAGGAAAAAAGGAAATTAAATTCCCACTTGGTAAATCATAGGTGAAATGTTCTTTCCATCATTGAATAACCTTTGTGTTGTTTGTTCATGTAATCGATCAAACCATTTGTTTTAGAGATCATGTAATAATTATTTTTTGTTTTTTTGTTTGTAATTTTTTTGAACACAAGACTATATTAATTGATAAGACTCTGAGACATTTCATTTTGTTTGTTGTGCTAGACCTACAAATATGCCAATCGGGCTGAATGTGCATTCAACGATAATAGTATTATAGATGGACCTTAAGTGGCACGCATCGGAAAGGTCCAAGATGCTGTACTAGCTTCACTAAAAATGATGCTCTTCTAGCAAAAAAAGTACAACGGTCTGGCTTATGTATGTTAGTTGATATTATTGATCCATATACTCTATAATTGTTCATATGTCTATTAGTTTTGTACATTATTGGTTGATTGACTCAGTATTTGAATCTTGATACGTCGCTTGTGTACATATCTAAATGGGAGTGCACATTATGCTGCATGTGACACTTGAGTTGGACATAAAGTGGTTTCGAATATTCGAATTCACCTTAAACTGAATTCTAGCTTCTGAATTCGAGTATCGGCATTTGTAAATCATATTCATATATGACAGTGGAATACATCTTTGTCGTGCTTTTGAAGATATATAAAAACACATAGAACGATTTATAAAGATTCGTATAGGAATACAAAATGGATTCGAATTTAGTTGCCAGGGTAAACGTGGATGCTTATTATCCCAAAATTCGAAAGAAGCGGAAAAATGTCCACTCCCACGTTGTCTGACCGAAGCCAAGTGTTTGGGAGATGGAAATTACTGTCTACCCCTTACACGGACAATCCATCGGCCCGATTTCCACTGCTCTCTATAGGGGTAGGTTAGTAACTTCAATTAGACGTGACACGACTGCCTCTGAGCCCATTCCGACATGGTGGGCGGCAAAAAAATTTGATTCAAGCTCGTCCAAAAGACCTCTGTCTCTCCCTCCATTTCCCCATTCATACACGGTGGGCGGCAAAACAAACTTGACTCGTCTGAAATCGATGTAGGCAAATATGTTCAATAGGGGCAGGTTTGTAACTTCACTCAGACGTGACACAACCGCCCTACCTGTTAGCCCCGTTCATACATCATGGGCGCCAACCATGGGTGCAAAAACACCCTCTCCTCGCCCGAAATTGCTCTGGGCAAATATTGGTGAGATGCAAGATTACCGTCCTATCCCCAACCGACGAGACGTCAAATTTTAAACGGGGGCTAAGTTCGTAACTTTCCCATATTTCAGACAGGCGCGTCCCAAAAACATGGTTCCCTGTACCTCTCCCTCCATTTTCCCATTCATACACCATCCGCGCTAGAACACCGTCCCCACACCAGCCTCCTCCGTCCGCCACCCCATCCATCGCCTCGTCCTCCACACCATCCATCGCCACCGTCCTCCACCATGCCAGAGCGCCTACCAAGACTGCGTCGTCCACTGCTAGAGATGGACGTTTCTCATCCACGGCAACGGACCAAGAGCCTTGCATCACATCCTCTCGCTTCATCGGCACTGTCGTCCTCTTTGCCGGGGCCGCTCACACGACCTTCTCGTCCACCGCAATGGGACTTATCCCCCGATGCACCCGTCTACCGTCGCAGATCTGCTTCAATGCCACCGACATCCATCGCACCCCCGATGCATACACAGTGCCGCAAGAGAGGTGGTACTTCATATCTCCTCAACTTTTGATCTCAACCAGAAAATAGATTTTAACTTGGTTACTGTACTTTCTTTTCAGCTCTTAGAATTTAGTTCTTAGTTCGAAGCAAACAATGGTGATAAATAGCATTTCTCCGGTTTGCAGCTTTAAATATGCCATGTCACAGTCATGATAGGGTTTAATTTATCATGCTTAGGGTTTAATTGATCATGTTGGTTCTGTGGTGGTTTCTTTAATAGAAATTAGAGGGGAAACCCTATTTTGCTCGAAAAAATTCTTAGGGTTCCCCCATTTTATGATCACTATACAATCAACATACATGTTTCGTGTCATAATAGCACTGCTCCACCCATCAAGCTAAACAAGCTTAGTTGTTCAAATACGAATCTGATATTATTAAAACAGAGTCATTTAATTGGTCAGATAAATGTTCCTAATTTAGTTTTGAAAATGCATGAACGTCGCTCGGGTGTGTATCTCTACCGGTGCCCACGGTGGGCCGCGCCCCACCCTGGGATTTTGGGTCGGCCCAGGCCCCGATTCCCCTCTATTCTGTTGTGCTTCCGATCTCTACTCACCCCCAGCCGCCTGCCTCATCGGTGAATTGCCGTCCCCAGACAGCATGACTCTAGGAGGAGACACCATACTAACAAGAGGTCAAGAGCTGCTCGCCCAACAACGTCACCGCTGCCTGATACGTCTCCGTCGTATCTATAATTTTTGATTGTTCCATGCCAATATTATTCAACTTTCATATACTTTTTGGCAACTTTTTATATTATTTTTGGGACTAACATATTGATCCAGTGCCCAGTGCCAGTTCCAGTCTGTTGCATGTTTTTGGTTTCACAGAATATCCATATCAAACGGAGTCCAAACGGGATAAAAATGGACGGAGCATATTTTTGGAAAATATGGAAAATTCGGAAGGAAAATCAACGCGAACCAGTGCCCGAGGTGGTCACGTGGCAGGGGGTGCGCCCCTACCCTCGTGAGCCCACCGTAAGGTGGTTGACGCTCTTCTTTTGCCGCAAAAAAGCTAATATTCAGAAAAAATCACGGCGAAGGTTTCAGGCCAATCGGAGTTACGGATCTCCATATATATATATATGAAACGGTGAAACAGAGCCAGAACAGAATGCAGAACCAGAGAGAAACAGAGAGACACATCCAATCTCGGAGGGGCTCTTGCCCCTCCCATGCCATGGAGGCCAATGACCAGAGGGGAAACCCTTCTCCCATCTAGGGAGGAGGTCAAGGAAGAAGAGGAAGAAGGGGGCCCCTCTGCCCCTCTCCTCCGGTGGCGCCGGAATGCCGCCGTGGCCATCATCATCATCACCGCGATCTTCACCAACACCTCCGCTATCTTCACCAACATCTCCATCACCTTCCTCCTTCTATCTACAGCGGTCCACTTTCCCGCAACCCGCTGTACCCTCTACTTGAACATGGTGCTTTATGCTTCATATTATTATCCAATGATGTGTTGCCATCCTATGATGTCCGAGTAGATTTTCGTTATACTATCGATGGTTGATGAATTGCTATGATTGATTTAATTTTCTTGTGGTTATGTTGCTATCCTTTGGTGCCCATCACACCTTAGGGTTAGTTGTATGTTTATAGGACTATGTATTGGAGGGCAAGAGTGACAGAAGCTTCAACCTAGCATAGAAATTGATGCATAAGGGATTGAAGGGGGACCAATATATCTTAATGCTATGGTTGGGTTTTACCTTAATGAACGTTAGTAGTTGCGGATGCTTGCTAATAGTTCCAATCATAAGTGCATAGAATTCCAAGTAAGGGATGACATGCTAGCAGTGGCCTCTCCCACATGATAGTTGCTATCGGTCTAGTAAAGTAGTCAATTGCTTAAGGGACAATTTCGCAACTCCTACCACCACTTTTCCACACTTGCTATATTTACTTCAGTTGCTTCTTTACTTAAAACAGCCCCTAGTTTTATTTTCGTGCTCTTTACTTTCTTGCAAGCTTACCCAAAAACTCCTACAAAGTGCTTCTAGTTTTGTACTTGTTCTATGTAAAGCGAACGTCAAGCGTACGTAGAGTTGTATCGATGGTCGATAGAACTTTAGGGAATATTTGTTCTACCTTTAGCTCCTCGTTGGGTTCGACATTCTTACTTATCAAAAACTGTTGCGATCCCCTATACTTGTGGGTTATCAAGACCTTTTTCTGGCGCCGTTGCCGGGGAGCAATAGCGTGGGGTGAATATTCTCGTGTGTGCTTGTTTGCTTTATTGCTAAGTAATTTTTATTTGCTATTCTTAGTTGTTTTCTATCTTTAGTTATGGGTAGGAAACGCAAAATACCAAAAAAATTAGTTGTACCTACTGAACCAATGGTTGAAAAACCACTCAAAATCTATCACACTCCTGAAGCTTATTACTTGGATCATCTTCGATCCATATGTGCTCGTGCTGAAACCCCAACTAGCTTAGTTGAGGGCAAATCCTTAGATGAGCATGCTTGTTATGTGCAACACCATATATCTGAAAGAGGGAAATGTTTACTGGATCAAATTCATCGTTTGCAATGCTATGCTTGGAATTTATGTGAAATTTATGATTTTACTTGTTGTTCTGAAAACCCTAAGAAACACCTTCCCTACCAATGTGAGTTTAGTGATAATGGAATCGTATCTTCATATGCTAAGGGTGTTTATAATTACTATGATGTTAACCAAATTGAAGAATTTGTTGCTTTTAAGGGTGCTTACGAAATTGCTTCTTTGATTGAAAAGTATGGTGCTACTCTTTATGAATCTGAAATTTTGCCATACTTAAATATTGCTATGATAATTATGCTTCTAATGCTTATGTTAAACTATATATTGAGGACTACTCCACTATCCAAGAAGAGACTAATATTTTGCAGGAGTCTATGGAAGAAGAAAATGATGAAACTATGAGCTCATTGGATGAAAAGGATGAGGAGGAGAGCGAAGAACAAAAGGAGGAAGAGCGGATTGATCACCCGTGCCCACCTTCTAATGAGAGTAACTCTTCAACTCATATATTGTTTAATTCACCTTCGTGCTTACCGAAGGATGATTGCTATGATGACTGTTATGATCCCATTGATTCTCTTGAAATATCCCTTTTTGATGATGCTTGCTATGCTTGTGGCCAAGATGCCAATATGAATAATGCTTATGAAGATGAACTTGCTATAGTTCCTTATGTTAAACATGAAATTGTTGCTATTGCACCCACGCATGATAGTCCTATTATCTTTTTGAATTCTCCCAACTACACTATACCGGAGAAGTTTGCACTTATTAAGGATTATATTGATGGGTTGCCATTTATCGTTGCACATGATGATTGTGATGAGTATAAAATGCATGTGCTTGCTGCTCCTACTTGCAATTATTATGAGAGAGGAACTATATCTCCACCTCTCTATGTTTCCAACACGAAAAAATTGCAAGAAACTGTTTATGCTACGCATTGGCCTTTACTAGGTGTGCATGAATTGTTCTTTTATGACATGCCAATGCATAGGAAGAGAGTTAGACTTCGTCATTACATGATATATGTTACTTTGTGCTCACTACTAAATTACAAATCATTGCTAATTAAAATTGGCTTTGATATACCTTGGGATCCGGGTGGATTCACTACTTGAGCACTATATGCCTAGCTTAATGGCTTTAAAGAAAGCGCTGCCAGGGAGACAACCCGGAAGTTTTAGAGAGTCATTTATTTCTGTTGAGTGCTTTCATATAGTTTAAAAACAACAAAAATAAAGAGGGGAACCCAAAACTTTAAAAAAAAGGAAAGTGAAAGTGAGAAAGACAAGCATTGTTGAAGTGGGAGAGCTCCTTGAACTTTGTTCATGCTCACGGCAACTTTGTGAATCTTGATTACAGAAACTTTTGAACAAAAATAATTATCCCCTTGTACAATTCCATTGTATTATAAAAATAATGTCCCAAGGGTTGCCTTTAGGATGTTTACAATGCTTGTTGGTTTGTGCGGTGTAGGACAGAAACTTTGGCTGTAGTGCGTGAATTTTAATTTTTTACTGGAACGTCGAATGGTTCTGATTCTTTTTGCACTGTATTTCTGTACAAATTTTTTATTTTTAATAATTTTTGAATAATTGTTCAAGTATCATAAGTATGGTTAATGTTCAGATTACTACAGACTGTTCTGTTTTAGACAGATTCTGTTTTTGATGCATAGTTTGCTTGTTTTGATGAAACTATCAATTTATATCAGTGGATTAAGCCATGAAAAAGTTATATTACAGTAGACACAATGCACAAACAAAATATGAATTGGTTTGCAACAGTACTTAGAGTAGTGATTTGCTTTATTATACTAACTGATCTTACCGAGTTTTCTGTTGAAGTTTTGTGTGGATGAAGTGTTCGATGATCGAGAAGGTCTCGATGTGAGAAGAAGGAAGAGAGGCAAGAGCTCAAGCTTGGGGATGCCCGAGGCACCCCAAGTAAATATTCAAGGAGACTCAAGCGTCTAAGCTTGGGGATGCTGGGGAGGCATCCCCTCTTTCTTCAACAAATATCGGTATGTTTTCATATTTGTTTCGTTTCATGCGATATGTGCAAGTCTTGGAGCGTCTTTTGCATTTAGGTTTTTACTTTTCTTTTATGCACCATGCTGGTATGAGATGGTCCTTGGTTGATTTATAGAATGCTCTTTGCACTTCACTTATATCTTTTGAGTATGGCTTTATAGAATGCTTCATGTGCTTCACTTATATCATTTGAAGTTTGGATTGCCTATTTCTCTTTACATAGACAACAACCATTTGTAGAATGCTCTTTTGCTTCACTTATAATTGTTAGAGCATGTGCATATCTTTTGTAGAAAGAATTAAACCTCTCTTTCTTCACTTATATCTATTTAGAGAGATGACAGGAACTGGTCATTCACATGGTTAGTCATAAAATCCTACATAAACTTGTAGATCACTGAATATGATATGTTTGATTCCTTACAATAGTTTTGCGATATAAAGATGGTGATATTAGATTCATGCTAGTGGGTAGTTGTGGATTGTAGAAATACTTGTGTTGAAGTTTGTGATTCCCGTAGCATGCACGTATGGTGAACCGTTATGTGATGAAGTCGGAGCATGATTTATTTATTTATTGTCTTCCTTATGAGTGGCGGTCGGGGACGAGCGATGGTCTTTTCCTACCAATCTATCCCCCTAGGAGCATGCGCGTAGTACTTTGTTTCGATGACTAATAGATTTTTGCAATAAGTATGTGACTTCTTTATGACTAATGTTGAGTCCATTGATTATACGCACTCTCACCCTTCCATCATTGCTAGCCTCTTCGGTACCGTGCATTGCCCTTTCTCACCTCGAGAGTTGGTGCAAACTTCGCCGGTGCATCCAAACCCCATGATACAATACGCTCTGTCACACATAAGCCTCTTTATATCTTCCTCAAAACAGCCACCATACCTACCTGTCATGGCATTTCCATAGCCATTCCGAGATATATTGCCACGCAACTTCCATCATCATCATATACATGACTTGAACATTCATTGTCATATTGTTTTGCATGATCGTAAGATAGCTAGCATGATGTTTTCATGGCTTGTTCGTTTTTTGATGTCATTGTTATGCTAGATCATTGCACATCCCGGTACATCGCCGGAGGCATTCATATAGAGTCATATCTTTGTTCTAGTATCGAGTTGTAATATTGAGTTGTAAGTAAATAAAAGTGTGATGGTCATCATTACTAGAGCATTGCCCCAGTGAGGAAAGGATGATGGAGACTATGATTCCCACATAAGTCGGGATGAGACTCCGGACTTTACAAGAAATAAAAGAGGCCAAAGAAGCCCAAATAAAAAAAGGAGGCCAAAGAAGCCCACCAAAAAAATAAAAAAAATAAAAACAAAAAAATGAGCGAAAAAGAGAGAAGGGGCAATGTTACTATCCTTTTACCACACTTGTGCTTCAAAGTAGCACCATGTTCTTCATATAGAGAGTCTCTTGAGTTAACACTTTCATATACTAGTGGGAATTTTCATTATAGAACTTGGCTTGTATATTCCGATGATGGGCTTCCTCAAATGCCCGAGGTCTTCATGAGCAAGCAAGTTGGATGCACACCCACTTAGTTTCAGTTTGAGCTTTCATATACTTATAGCTCTAGTGCATCCGTTGCATGGCAATCCCTACTCACTCACATTGATATCTATTAATGGGCATCTCCATAGCCCGTTGATACGCCTAGTTGATGTGAGACTATCTTCTCCTTTTTGTCTCCTCCACCATCATATTCTATTCCACCTATAGTGCTATGTCCATGGCTCACGCTCATGTATTATGTGAAAGTTGAAAAGGTTTGAGAGCGTAAAAAGTATGAAACAATTGCTTGGCTTGTCATCGAGGTTGTGCATGATTTGAATATTTTGTGTGGTGAAGATGGAGCATAGCCAGACTATATGATTTTGTAGGGATAACTTTCTTTGGCCATGTTATTTTGAAAATACATGATTGCTTTATTAGTATGCTTGAAGTATTATTGTCTTAATGTCAAAGGATAGACTATTGCTTTGAATAACTCATGTCTTAATATTCATGCCATGATTAGACATATGATCAAGATTATGCTAGGTAGCATTCCACATCAAAAATTATCTTTTTTATCATTTACCTACTCGAGGACGAGCAGGAATTAAGCTTGGGGATGCTGATACGTCTCCGCCGTATCTATAATTTTTGATTGTTCCATGCCAATATTATTCAACTTTCATATACTTTTTGGCAAATTTTTATATTATTTTTGGGACTAACATATTGATCCAGTGCCCAGTGCCAGTTCCTGTCTGTTGCATGTTTTTGGTTTCGCAGAATATCCATATCAAACGGAGTCCAAACGGGATAAAAACGGACGGAGCTTATTTTTGGAAAATATGGAAAATTCGGAAGGAAAATCAACGCGAACCAGTGCCCGAGGTGGTCACGAGGCTGGGGGCGCCCCCCCTTAGGGCGTGCCCCCTACCGTCGTGAGCCCACCATAAGGCGGTTGACGCTCTTCTTTTGCCGCAAGAAAGATAATATTCGGAAAAAAATCACGGCGAAGGTTTCAGGACAATCTGAGTTATGGATCTCCATATATATACGGAACAGTGAAACAGAGCCAGAACAGAACGCAGAACCAGAGAGAAACCGAGAGACAGATCCAATCTCGGAGGGGCTCTTGCCCCTCCCATGCCATGGAGGCCAAGGACCAGAGGGGAATCCCTTCTCCCATCCAGGGAGGAGGTCAAGGAAGAAGAGGAAGAAGGGGGCCCCTCTCCCCCTCTCCTCCGGTGGCGCCGGAACGCCGCCGTGGCCATCATCATCATCACCGCGATCTTCACCAACACCTCCACCATCTTCACCAACATCTCCATCACCTTCCTCCCTCTATCTACAGTGGTCGACTTTCCCGCAACCCGCTGTACCCTCTACTTGAACATGGTGCTTTATGCTTCATATTATTATCCAATGATGTGTTGCCATCCTATGATGTCTGAGTAGATTTTCGTTATCCTATCGGTGGTTGATGAATTTCTATGATTGATTTAATTTGCTTGTGGTTATGTTGCTGTCCTTTGGTGCCCATCATATGAGCGCGCGCGTGGATCACACCTTAGGGTTAGTTGTATGTTTATAGGACTATGTATTGGAGGGCAAGAGTGACAGAAGCTTCAACCTAGCATAGAAATTCATGCATACGGGATTGAAGGGGGACCAATATATCTTAATGCTATGGTTGGGTTTTACCTTAATGAACGCTAGTAGTTGCGGATGCTTGCTAATAGTTCCAATCATAAGTGCATATAATTCCAAGTAAGGGATGACATGCTAGCAGTGGCCTCTCCCACATGATACTTGCTATTGGTCTAGTAAAGTAGTCAATTGCTTAAGGGACAATTTCGCAACTCCTACCACCACTTTTCCACACTCGCTATATTTACTTTAGTTGCTTCTTTACTTACAACAGCCCCTAGTTTTATTTTCATGCTCTTTACTTTCTTGCAAGCTTACCCAAAAACTCCTACAAAGTACTTCTAGTTTTATACTTGTTCTAGGTAAAGCGAACGTCAAGCGTACGTAGAGTTGTATCGGTGGTCGATAGAACTTTAGGGAATATTTGTTCTACCTTTAGCTCCTCGTTGGGTTCGACACTCTTACTTATCGAAAACTGTTGCGATCCCCTATACTTGTGGGTTATCACTGCCCGGGCGCGCCGCCGTGCCTACCTTCCCAGTTCGTTCAGGGCTCAGGCGTGCAACAGCCACTAAGACAACCCGATTTATCCTGAGATACGTCCTCAACACTCAATAGCCACTCCTCATCACCTATTTTCTAATTGATTCATTACTCATTAGGCAGGACTGTCATTAGGGTTTGTTGTGTACTGAGTGCTACCTACACTTAATGGTTCAGATGTATTTCAGTAATCTTTAGTACCTATAAAGTTCACAGGGTTTCAAAATTCCGGCCCTAGGAACGGACACTAGTCATTTTGGATTGTTGGTCGTAGTGACATTGACCCAGATTACTACTGCAGGCCAGGTTTGTTGACAATTTTACTTGTCTTTCTTACTCATTCGATATGATATCCAATTATTCACGTCGATTAGATGCAAACAATAAGTGCTAGACCAACTTCTTGATTCAGATTTTGGACGGTCTCTTACTGCAGTTACAATTCTGCATATTGGTCCTAGTAAGCTCACAAGTAACGATTGATTCACTACATCTATGCTTGCCTTGTCATATTTGTGGTCAATATTCTTTTTGGGTGGACCACCCTGTTTCAAAATACTAGAACCGCAGACATGAGTGAATAGTATTTCTCTATGTGATCTCTTCCATCATGTGTGGGCAACGAACACTGCATTGTGTAGAAAGAAAGTGTCATTTCCACCTTTTACATAGACTACAATCTTTTACATGGAATACAATCTGCCTACTTGCTTTGTGTCACACTACCAACACTCCACCCTTGAAGCTAAACATTATGCCACTCATAATTCCTTAGTTTATTTGTTCAAATACGAATTTGATATGATTCTAATGTTCCTACTTCAGTTTTGAAATGTGTGTCTGCCTGTTATATAGATACATAAGAGGTTTGTATTTCTGTGTGTGGTCTGGTCAGCACGTTTGGGGGGTGAACTTTGCATATGCAGGGGTTTATAGGGAGACACTCTTCGAGTTGAATCTGCAATGCATTCCATAGATAATACTACTTTTCATGTTTTCATGAATCTCAGATACTGAACAACATCATAATGATTATGAGCTTGCGTGTATGAAAAGAATAAAGCAGAACAATGACATGGCTATCAAACTTGGCATTAAGGGACTGAAATCAAGTCTGGATGCAATGCAAACGCTCTCCACCTACAGATTCATGCTCAGAATATGATCCTAACAGTGATTCTGAGCTAGAGGGAGACCTAAGTCAATGTAGCTCCCTAGTGGTGGAGTCAGAGGCAGATGCGCTATCTTATTCACCCATCATGGTGCTTGCTCTAACTTTCCAAGGTTATATTGGCCGCACTTATCTTGCAACTGGTGCTTTGCATTGCTTCTACTTTGTTGCACTGCCATTAGCTTAGTTTACACATCGTGTATGTGAATACTCCTTGCCTATCCATTTTTAGTACATATTCCATCTGTCATCATACCATATTTATCCATTCAAATGATGTTCTTGTGTATCAGATGTTCAAAAGGAAGAGGGCGATTGCTGATTGCGGAGGAGCACGAGCAAAGTATTTGGAAAAGGTAGTGACACCTGATAAATCAAATAGCCCATTAGGTGTAGTTGCAATATCACCTGACCCACAAAACACGACCCCAACTCTAGAAGACTCTAACCCTACTACACTGGCCATCTCTGATGCCCTCAGCAGACCCCAACTGCAGCAAACAGTATGATGATGCCAGTTGACATAGCACCAGCTCTACGAAGAAAAAACCCCATTCCAGCAAAGAGTACACCAAATCCAGTTGCCAAATCCCTTTTCGAACCAGAGAGAGCCCCAATTGCAGCAAATAGGACCCATGTTCCATTTCTTCCCAGTTTAGAAGATGAAGCTTATATTGTTGTCAGGAACTTTGTGCGCATCTTTCCTTCATGGAAAGACTATACCGCAGACACAAAACAATTTCCAGTCTTCCTTCGCAACTTACGCGTAAGTAATGTACTAATGTTATTCATGGTAATTACTGCATATGTTTCTGCTGACAGAAGACACAAGATTTCATTCTTTTAAATAGGTGAGGACCAAACTGGATTGTCAAGACGAGCAAGGGTTGGTTGTGCTTTTCAAGCACTCATCGATGAAGTATCTTTCCTACCTGAGGCAAGCGCACTTCGATGCCAAGCCTCTAAACGAAATTTCTGTAAAGTCTCCGATGCTACATTTATCAGACAGTGACTGGAATAATCTTGTTACACATTGGTCTCGTCTGCAGCGTAAGGTACTATCTATGATATCACATCATAATTTGAAATACATTTTTGCATTTGCCTTAAAGTCTCACTTGTACGAAAAATGGTAGCAGAAGAACATTCATTCTCAAGGGACCACAGAATCTCGCAACTATACTGCACACTGCATTGCTCTTGTGAGTACCTCTTGCCCTGTATGACCATACTTACTTTCATAGTTGGTTGATTATGTAGCATCACTGCACATGTTTGCCTCGTTATCGTCCATTTGGTGGAAATTATAAGATCTGTATGGACTCTTACATAAATTTAGAATCAACCAAATGCTTTTGAAGAGGTTTAGCTCTGCAGTCCTCTTGTAAGGACTCAACATTGTCTATCACTGTACTTACATTAATAGCCGCTCCTTCCGTCCCATAATATAAGAACATTTTGTGCAGTACACCAGTGTTCAAAACACTCTTATATTATGGGAAGAGGGATTGGTTCATTGTTTAGCATTTTGCATCTTATCTCCCTTGCCGACCATTTACTAAAAATATCAGATCTATATTTAATCTTACCAAAAAGTTGAATACACATACAATGCCAGTGCAGAAGTGTAGCCCATTGCTCTTGTCAGTACATTTTGTCCTGTAACGCTTGTACTTCCAGGGATTGGTAGTTGATTATGTAGCATCAATCTACATCTTATCTTCATTATCCTCTAACCCTTCTAGTATTATCATATCTATAATTGCTCTCTACAAAATGTAGAGTGCAGGCAATGCTTATGAAGAAGATTATGTGCTGAAATTCTTGAGTTATCCTTCCCTTGACATGGAGAAGGGCATTATAAAGCCGGTGTTAACTGTTAATGTAAGCCAGTCCTTCTAAAGCCTTTATCCTCAACTGTTGTTTAATTTTCTCATATATCGTTAACTGCTGTTTAGTTTGCTGTTTCTATCAAAATGCATGTTCGCAACAACCGTAAGTTCCAAGTTTTACTTGTAAAACCAAATTCCTTATTCATACCATGCACAATACTTAATACTCCCTATATGTATGCTTTTTTTGTGGATCTATAATCCAGTGTGTGGTGAAGCAGCCCACGTTTGCACCTTGTCATCTCCTGTTTTATCTTACTGTTGTGGCTGATGATATGAACAACATGCCATGGACATTAACCAAAATAGATACAATGATTGTCTTTTCCCTTCATCTATCCTTGTTGTGTTGACATGGTAATCCAGTAGTGTGGGAAGCTCCCCGCATTATGAACAATGCCAAATTATGCTATTGATATTTTTAACTTACTCTTTAGTTTCTAATTTGAAGTTGGATGGAATTGACAACACATTTATCATATTTGTTTATACACGTGCAAAACCAGTCATCTCTCCGCTTGTTTCAGGGTGATATGCCTGATGGCATGCACAAGTCTGCTGAAGGTTGTGAAGCAAAGCCAACATATATTGCAGCAAAGAAGGCAAAACATGTAGAAGATAGCGAGACAACCCCAAAGTCTTGTCTTGATGCAGTGTTCAAGGTACTTGAGACTAGCAGTCGGACAAGCTCACATAATTCGCTGTCTGAATCAGTTTGACTTCTTCTGTCCCAAGTTCTAGCAGAAAGGCATTCTGCAACTCAACTTCAACTTGAAGTCATATCTCTAAGAAATATTGCAGAGAACACCAATGAGAACCTCATTGCTAAACAACTACACCTGGAAGCTATGCCCGACATGCTAGGCCGGTCTCACAACCTTGCTCAGTAGCTTGCGCAGCAGTTCCCGCGCAAGGCTAACCTTTCTTAAACTGTCTTGGAAGTGGTCTCGGTTCAGTATTATTTTGTAATCTGCTTCTTCGTTGCACTTTAAGATCACTAGTGGCGAACTTCGATGCCCAATGGATGTAATATACTATAAATCCTTTATTGTATAGTGTAGGTTTATTCTAACTTACTATGCCGTAATTTCTTTATTGTATAGAGTAGGTTTGTTCTTAATTCCTTTTTGTAATCTGCTTCTTCGTTGCTCTTTATGATCACTGGTGGCGAACTTCGATGCCCAATGGATGTAATATACCATAAATCCTTTATTGTATAGTGTAGGTTTATTCTAAGTTACTATGTCCTAATTTCTTTATTGTATAGAGTAGGTTTGTTCTTAATTCCTACTAGTTACTGCCATCATTCACTATCTGAAAAAAATCTGATGTAGTCGACCGGGCCAAAACATTCGCCTCTAACGGGCCTGCTTTTTCCGGGCCACAATTGGGTCGACCTGCAACTTTCTTGGGCCTGAAAGGCCATTGGGGCCTTCACACTTTGCGCCAGGCCCATAACTTACTCGGGCCTATATTCGGCCCAAATTTTAGTTGGGCCTTTAGTGGACCTAGAGCTTAGTTGGGCCCATGTAGCTTTGGGCCATTAACAGGCTGAATATTCCGCTGTCCTGTTACGGCCCAGAAGAAACCATGGGCCTTATCAGGCCAAAATTCATGTTGCGCCTCAATTTTCACTAGTCGTCGACGGGCCTTCAGCAGGCTGAAATGTAGACCGGGCCTTTTTTGGCCTAGTTGTATGACGGGCCATTACCAGGCTGAAACATATCTTGGGCCTTAGTTGGCCCACTAATACCATGGGCCTTTAAGAGGCCGAAAGCTTAGTATAGGCATCAACAGGGCAAATTATATGATAGGACTTTAACAGGCCCAAAGTCACATTGGGCTGAACTATTGCCACCTTTATCACAGGGCATTAGTGGGCCAGATGTCGCGTCAGACCATATATGGCCCATGGGCAACACGGGCCATTCCCAGGCCGAAAGACACACCGGGCTGATATGGGCCCATGTCTACATCGGGCCTCTAACGGGCCGAAAGTCACTGGGCCATAATTGGGCCCAAATATTCAGTGAACAATTAACGGGCCAGATCTGGCTTTGGGCCGTAAATGGGCCATGTTTAAACAAGACGTTATTGGGCTGGCCCACTAGTACTTGAGTAAGTACTACGGGCCTTTGACTGGGCCGGCTTTTTTAACCTATATGGGCCTCTGTTGGGCCCTGCCACGTGTCGATGTATCATATGCATGTCTCCTCCATTGGAAGGACGACATCTGGCCCACCGAGGAGCAGACACGTGTTTCCTCCAGCCAATGATGATTTTACACGTGGAAAATCCCCATTGGCCCGGGCTGTTAATGGTTTATCGGATCCAAAACGAAACCCGATAGCTTAACGGCGACCCGTTACGGTGGATGCCACATGTTGGTTACCCTTGACGAAAGCATTTCCATGACGCGCCATTTATGGTCATGGAAGTGGACACTTCCGTGATGATAATTTTGGTAATGTCATGGAACACTTCTACGACAACACAGGTATGACTATCTTGATTCTGTCATAAAACCGTCATGGATGTACATGCATGCCAAAAAACGTGACCTACTGTGACCAACACGTATCATCACGGAAGTTTATTTTTTGTAGTGGCGGGAGTAGGGTTTTACGTCTCACGGCGGCCCGAACCTGGGTAAAACTGCCCGTGTGATCTCTGCCATGCTACCCCACGCTCTTCTGCTCTTTGTGCAACATGTTATCCCCCTGCCGAACCAGCAAGGGACCTTTGGTCCCATAGGTGGCCGTGGTTTCCTGTGACACTTGCGAACCATGCCTCATGGGCAAGATGACTAAAACTCCATTCTCTGGAACAATGGAGCGAGCTAATGACTTATTGGAAATAATACATACCGGTATATGCGGTCC